>NW_011501496.1:2474-22106 GCF_000495115.2 Populus euphratica | reverse complement strand
ACTAATAAGAGTTTATACTATACTTGTTTGACATACCATTAGTGGATCCTCTAACCTTGACATTTATTGTTATCATTGTTTAATCCTTACGTTAATCTTCCATCTCAAAGTTCTCATCAACTTTTCTTCTTCTTCTTCTTCTTCTTCTTCTTTTTCTTTATTATTATTATTATTATTATTACTATTATTACTACTACTATTATTATTAGTATTATTATTGCTACTATTATTATTGTTGTTGTTGTTGTTACTATTGTTGTTGTTTATAATTGTTATTTATAATTTGTACAATTAACCTCTCTATGGTTCGACACCGGTCTTGCCATATTATTTATTACTTTGACACTTCTGCACTTAGAAGAAGACATCAATCTTTTAGTCGTGTCAGCATCCCATATTGCTTCTTTGTTTCTAAAAGAGATCATACGACTACATGGCCTTCCATTATCTATTATTTTAGACAAGGACATCTAATTTGTTAGTTATTTTTGGAAGATATTATGGGCTAAGTTAGGGATAAAACTCTCTTTTTCTAGTGCTTTTCACCCCCAAACCGATGGTTAAACTGAAGTCATTAACAGGAGTCGTGGTAATCTTCTAAGGTGTTTAACCAATGATAATGGTATTAGTTGAGATTTAGTTCTACCTATGATAAATTTGCATGCAATAACTCTATCAATAGGACTACAAGATACACACCTTTTGAGTTAGCGTATGGATTGTATCCTACGATACCTATAAACATCACTTCTTTACCGTTACCTTAGAAAACTAGTGAAGTCAATCTAGATTTTCCAATATTTATATCTTTTTTACATAGAAACATCATGTGTAAAATGGCAGAAAAAGTTGCTAATTATGCTAACAAGGCAAATCATCATAGGAAAGATGTACAATGGGAGTGGGAAAGTTGATGCAAGTTCTTATGATCCATGTGACTGTATTCAAGGCAAAGACATGTAGAAAGGTGTGATGAGATTTGATAGAGACCAAGTTAGTTCTAGTAAAAGAATACAATCTATGAAAGCTACAATTCCAATATTACACGTTGGCAATAAGGAGAAATTTGCATCCAATAAATGAAGATAATCTTGTATTTTCAAAGTAGCACTAAAAGTTAATTGTAACTGTCATTGTTCTTATCTTTGATTAGTAATTATCTATTAAATAACTATCAAATGCAACTTTATTTATTGTAGAATATTATGTATGGTAGTACATGCTATAACAAAAACCTCTTTGTTTTTTGTGTGATTCTACTATGAGTGATTATGGTAGTACATGCTATAACAAAAACCTCTTTGTTTTAGTCTCTTAAATGGTGTAAGGCTACTTGTTTTCTAATCCTTGTAATTCTTCGTTTGTGCAATGAAGTTATTAGAATTCTTTCCCTTTGTCAATATTTTTTTGTTGTCTTTCATATCATGTTCATTAGTTTACAAAAATTGTTCCTTTTCTTAATATCATTTGACATTACAATGTATAGCTGAAAAATGAGTAACATGGATCAGCAAATTAATCAAGCTTCTATCCACACCCGAAGAATTCATCTCAAGTACTTGACAAGTTAGGAGGGATCTTCATCAATATTAATAAAATATAGTTGAAATTGATGTTTTTCTTAGAGATATAGGAAACAAAGGCTTTGCCCCCTTTTTAAATGATAATAAATGAATTGATCCTTAAATGTAAAAAATGTCACTAAACATTAGTGAAAAAAGCTTGGAACCAATCTTTTGAAAAACATATTGTATTAATGAGTATAAATTTATTAAGCATTGGTTTAGATCAAATTCCCTCGACAGTTATGAGAGGATTGGAAATCTTGCTCAAATGATGGTCATATACTAGTCCATAAATTTAACTAACCCGCATCTAAACGCGCATCATGATACATAACTATACATCTACATGCAGTTGTGTTTATGAATTTTATGATGTGCCCAACAAGTATTTGAAATATAGGTCCTATGCTAAAGTATATAATATTATACTTTGTAAAAAGATGGAAAGTGAAGAAACGACTCGCTTTGAGGCTTATTACCAAAAAGAGCTGAACAATGTATGGGTCAGATGATTAGTTTACTCAAGCAACTCTTGCAAGCACAGTTAAGAAAGGGGCATTCAGTTAATAGCTGACTCCGCCACCGCCACTCGCAACCCTAGTTATCACAGACCTACAAAACTTAAAGACAAATCCCACTGCCAGACCACAAGTAACAACAAGCATCCTGATGACTCCCTCAATTATGCTTGCTCGAGATCTAACTAAGGGGAATCCTATGTGATTAAATCTTCTAGTCATCCTGAACAAGATAAGCGGGCTACTTGGAAGGAATGGTTGAGAGTTAAGGGATTTGATGTTTATGATCCAGTTAGAGCAACTAAGATATGTCTTGTACTGGATGTAGTGGTACTTAAAAAGTTTAGAGTGTTGAAGTTCTTGAAGTACACAGGGTTGGAATGGAATGGTCTAATATACATCTAAGATCATATTACAATAAAATAATGAAGGTCATACACAATGACAAGTTGTTTGTCCATTTCTTCCAAGACAACTTGACTGGTTCCACCCTAAGCTTGTTAATGACTTTAGATAATACGAGGGTTAAGAAATGAAGTGATCTTGCCGATGCTTTCTTACTGGCTTCCTCCATGGCATTGCTGAAAATTTAAAAGAAAATGATAATATGTTTTATCAAAATGAGAAATCATATAATATAACCTAAGTGGGCAGCAATCAACAGTTGCAGAACAAATTTGAAATTCTGAAGTTGATTAGACAATCCTCTGCTAACCCCCGAAATCCTCGTCCATCCAATCCAACCCATCAACCCTCACCATCCACATAAAACTCACTCTGCCCTAGCCTAAATTCTGAAGTTGATTAGACAATCCTCTGCTAACCCCCGAAATCCTCGTCCATCCAATCCAACCCATCAACCCTCACCATCCACATAAAACTCACTCTGCCCTAGCCTCCCCTTCCATCAATCAAGCCAAAGATGATTAGACAATTATCAATCAATTAGATTGCTGGCTGCACCTTGATTTTAAATAATCAATATAATACAGGACTAATGCATTATGAACATGTTTGTGATATGAGAAATGTTGACAGAGGTGATAGCACTTGTTGTGCTAGCCGAAGGGGAAGTAACAGTGGCAGTACGTTCACGGTAATGTTCGTCATCTTAGCATAACTGTGGTGTTGACTTAAAGCAACTTTGGCTTTCAACAATCACAAACTCTTCTCATGATAGAAGTTAT
This sequence comes from Populus euphratica, assembly GCF_000495115.2. Classification (NCBI taxonomy): domain Eukaryota; kingdom Viridiplantae; phylum Streptophyta; class Magnoliopsida; order Malpighiales; family Salicaceae; genus Populus; species Populus euphratica. Next base: position 18,836 of record NW_011501496.1, on the reverse strand, counting down.
CTTTCTTAAGCTCTAGGAATATATAAAAACCACAAATAAATGTTGCAATTTATCCACTTAAAAATTGAAGCGAAAGAGCATGCTAGATAAAGGGTCGTCTTCAATAATCATTTTCAAGTAAGGAAAATCGTGCACAGAGAGGCTTGAAACGTCTTTACCTCTCAATTCGTGCCAATTTTAAGACACCATTCTGCTGTCTTAGTCCAAAGAAATACTACTAAACTACACTGGATTACGCCAACAAACAGCATTGTCTTCATCTAACAAAAGCAACATTGTCTTCAAGGCATCAATTTCCCAATCCTATAAAAAAAATAAAAAAATCAAACTTCCTGAAAACCCCGTAACATCATCGCAAGATAATTAACAAAGTACCTGCTACAGCCATGATAAATAGCAAGCCGCTCAAAGCAACACCACCCGTGACTGTAACCTACACAAAAGACACTGCCTTTCGACCAAATGACGTGCTCTTTCCTTCATCCAAGGACTTCACTGACTTCACTCCACCACCGATGCAAAATTAAAAGCAGTAAATTAGAATAAAAGGGTGGGTTATTGCTAAAAGAGAAACGTTAGTTACCTCGGAAGCTTGGGAGCCCTTAAACAAGGAAATAAATCTTCTCGCCAACATCTCTCTCTTAGGATTTGCACAAATGGCGTTCGGGTTTCGCTACATCGATTTGCTGTTTGGGATTTAGCGGCGCCGATTGGTCAACGTCGCCTTCAACAGCGTTATAATTTGGAGCATAGCAAAGACAGACTGCGAACTCAATGTGTTCTGCTGGAAGTCAGATTGAAAGAGAGAAAGAAATCACGACTCGAAAACTGACTCAGTTGTCTTCTTTACCGGGCGGATTGTCTACAATAAGAGCCAAGGGCCCATAATGGAAAATCCTAAGTGAGTAGATTTTTGTGGAAGGGACTTCACTTATGGTTTGCAAAACTACAAGGACTAAATTATAAAACCATACACAATACAGAGACTAAATCATAGAATTTACAAGAGCAACAATGGAAAATAAATAAATTAATAAAATGCTGCATTTTCTACCATCAAATATGGAATCAAAATCTTTCTCGAGTTATATTTTCTTTTATTTTGCTTTGTGGGGTAATCTTACAGCTCATTCATCAACATCACTGGACAGCATAAATGGCAACCTAGTGCCCTGTTCTTCTTCCACTCTCCCATGCCGATCCACCATCACTGATTTGCTTGAAGGGAAACCATGCTCGAACTCGATTATTATATAAATATATATAATCAAGAATGAGAAATGTAGATACAACGCGATAAGCCTCGAAGTTCAGTCTTTCTACAGCCGTTGTAATGAGTACAGAAAGCAATGAAGCCAATGAAATAAGAGTCTGCAGTAAAAGAGAGAAGGAAACTAGCCTCTTTCATCTCCCACCCAGTTGTTCTTATCCTTCGGCCCAGTAGGACCTTCTTCTCCACAGAGTTCCACTGGAAACCCCTCAAATATGTTCTTTACTGAATATCTAAAACCCACGGGCAAATGATTAATTATCTTATCAAGCTCGATTCTTGAACCATAGACAATCGTTGGACCCCATTTTCCCATAAACTGTAACCAGCAAGGCTCAATGAAATCACTACCTTCAAGATACTCTGCTGCAATAATTTCATAACGGGTGCTTGAATCCACGTATAAATTACTACGTGCTGCATCGTTCCGTATTCCTATTCCAAGTTTAGTGGAACCCTGGATGTAACACCCGGGATGAGGGAAGCTAGCATGTCCGTTTTTTGATGAATAAACAATAGCTTTGTTCCCCTCTATGTACTCCAAATCACAAGCATCAACCCATTCACCACCACTGTGCTGAGAGAAGTATATACTCCACAGCTCTCCAGTAAAGTTGCATATGCGGAGAGTGAAATGCTCCCAATCGCCTACATGCTGCCCAATCTTGCCAAGCGAAATATTCAATGGTCCAACTTTAAGAGTACCTGGCCCATTGAAGGGATAGAAAACCCACACTGCAAGATCAGTAAAAGTCCCACCAAGAGCAGGCTTCACATGAACGTAAAGTTTTGCACTTTCCAAGCTTCCCTGTTTGACAGTATTTCTTTTGCCATCGGAAGGCAAGTCTATCCAAAATGCACCATCATTTGTTGCACCGCCTGGCAAATTAGTGCCCTCTGCATCTATGGGTTCACCAGATGAATCCCCAGCTTTGTACAAGAGTGCTCCATTTTTCAAGAACCATGGCACAGAAGATGGCAAATAGACCTCATTGGGATGAAAGAAAACTGTAGGCCCATAGTGCTTCATGAGTGCATGGATTTGTTCGAGGTTTGGCATGGCATGTAGTTGGTTTAAATTCTTCAAGCATGCAATATGCAACTCCTCTTCAGAGGTCCAGTAGCCGCAGAAAAATGTGCCAACTGAAATACCTTTCCCTAGCACTCCTCGATGGCTGGGTCTTGTACTCCAAACTCGAACCGGTAGATTTAAAAATTTAGAATATGATTCAAGTAGTAGATGATAGGGTTCACATTCATCTGTCAGGTCTGCTCGAACACACCGTACTTCATCCAAATCTGGCTTGTCTGGATTGTTGGTGACTAGAAACCCCAAGGGCTTAAAACCCTCAGGAGGCTGAGGAAGCCAGAAGAAGCCACATCCTCCATACTTCTCCTCACTTTCATCATCTGAACTCCAAACTAATGTATAATCTACGGGTTTTAGAAGAGTTGGTGAATTGGCAGCTTCTGGCTCGAAGCAAGCCACCTCACGAACCACAAGAACAAAACCCCACAAGGGCTTATTGTTGAATTGGCAATAGTGGCCAAGGCTGTAGAATCCATTAGGCACTCCCACAGGTTTATAGAATGAAACTCCTTTTTTCTTGTCCTGCAAGAGATTGCTGCTCCAAATGAACTCAAACCTGGAGATTTTGAGGGCTTCAATTTTGCCCAAGTTTATTCTTCCAGAAGCAAATCCTCGGCCTGCTGTTAGAGGTGAACAAAACAAGAAACCATTAAGCAAACCACATTTCTAACTTGAAGGTTCCTCTTCAACACTCTATTTTACGATTCTTTTACTTTCAAATTTATGGCATTTAAAACTATGACAAAATTTTGAGGCTTCAATAGCCGAGTATGGCAATAAAAGCAAAGAGAAGACTCTGCACAGAAAAACCAAAAAGGAGGCTTTTCCATTTATTACGTATAGCAGCAACAACTCAAGAAACAAGCATGGACACGGATGTCAGTGACAGTATTTAGAAACACTAACAAGAGAATATGCGGGTGCTCAGAGTTTTTCAGATGTAAATACGATCAAATAACTACTAAAAGCTTGTGTAGTTCTCAGGAGGGAATAGTTTCAAGAATACTTAATAGAAATTTCCTCCTCTCTCTTCAAAGACTGTAATAAAGCCAAGGGAATTTACTTGCAATAACATTATCAAACAGAAACAGAGGATCCTATCAGAAGAATATATGAAGAGAGGAAAGAAGAGAGACAGGGAGGTGGTAAAGGGTGAAGTTGCTGCCGGATAGAATTTTGGACGTATTTGATCCTATGGAATTCAAAACAATAATGCAATGAAACAACAAAAAAGACAACCATGTGCATTAAAATAGGGAAAAAATGACAAACAAACAAATGCACAATAGCCTCGAAAACCACTTAGTCATACAACTTCATTCATTAGGAGACCAAAAAATTCTAGCCAAACCTACATTTGCATAAGGACAAAGCATAATCAAGTGAAATGCTCCCCACCCCAACATGTCAAGACAGTTAAAGAAGCAAGATGGCAAATTTTTTTTTTTAATATATATATATATAAAGGCAAGAAAGCAAAGGGAAAACATCTTGAAGCTGAGAATTGCCAGTCATGTTAATATAGGAATAAAACAAGAATAAAATTCCGGGCTGCAACAAGGAGTGCATGATGCCATATAATTTATAGAGGACATCCTCGTTTAAATGATTTGCCTGGTAATTAAAGTACCATGGGAAAAATTGAAGAAAGTATGAATAAGGCGTGAAGAGCATACAAAAAATGATCCAAAATGAATAAATTCAGGACAATACCCTTCTTTATCCTAGGAATATAATTGAAGAGGAAACAAATACCATTTTTAAAGCTGCAAAGCTTGAATCACATTCAGATTCGCGAATGTGAGCCAAGAAAGTGAAGAGAGATTAACGGAAAACTTGTGCCTCTAGAGACTAATTGACAAAGTCTTTGCACAAATGTTTCTTCTTTAAATCGGCCAACCAAAAAGTAGACTACAAACAAAACAACAGAGTCCAACTTGACAAGAACACAAGCATGTTGAAAAAACATGGCGAAGTTCCAATCCTCATGAGAAATGAAACGTCACCAATTGAACTCGGACTTGATCAAATGCTTATATACAGTCACTCATGTACATCTAAGGGAAGAAGGAAGAAAGAGAACAACGAATAAACCATCCAAAAAAAAAAAAAGCATAAGCCCATGAATGATCCATGTTTATATGAAGAAGCAAAAACCCAATAAACCAAAAACACCCACCAACCAGAAAACAAATCAGAACCCATCATAGAATAAATGAGATAAGACTACTAGAAAATAAAATTTGATGAAAATAGGGGGTACCTTGAGACCAATCGGGAAGAGGAGAAGGTAAAGAGAAGGTGTCAGGTTCAGGCGGCAACAAAATGGAGGTTTTCCTCCAATACAAACAGTTACACCAAAAATTTCTTTCCTCGCACCAAGACATTCTCCTATTGCACCCAAATGGCTAAATTATCTCCCTTCTACGTTACCAGTCAGAGAATATCACAATACTACGATGACCATCACCATCAACAACAGCAAAGATAGTGTAATTAAGGACTTGGACATGTAGTAGTGTTAAACAACAATTCAGGAAAGCATGTATTTTTCAAAGTTTCATGATGCGGGATTTTTTCTTGTTAAGTAATTGTTTGTCGATACACAAAATAATGGATTCACCTTGTTGCTAGAGTGTTGAGTGTTGATTGGATTTTGGGTCTATCAGCAACTTTCGGTTTTCTTCTTTTTTCACTTTTTATCTTCTATTTTTCTAGGAGGAAGAAGAGAGGATCAACTCTTGGCTCCAAGAAAAAAGGTTTTTTTTTATTATTATTATTAATGAGCACTGATGGGACCATACCGTTTGAAAAACATTATTAAAATACGATAATTTAAGATGCTAATATCAATTAAAAATGAAGTGTCGTTGAAGAACACATTCCGGACGCGGCTTCTGTCTCTAAACCGACAGCACCTTCACTTGAACCCAACAAATATCCATAAAAATACTTATATTTTTTTTTCTAAAATAATTAAAAATGATGGGACCGTTTTAGTTACTGTCTGTTTGTTATGGGACGCCAATTGATATTATATTTTTGAACTGTAATGTTATTAAAACATCGCAGTTCACAACTGTAATATTTTCAAACTCTACCATTTAATTAAGTCTTTTTAATCTTGTATTATTCTATTATTTATTTATATTTTTTTAGATTAATTACTAAATTTATTCAAAAAAACATTATTGATTGAACAAGATCAATCATGATTATAATCATGACAAATATAGGCTATAAGATGAGTGACGAGGAGTATTTTATTTTATTATCATGACACGATTAAGGATGAAAATGAATCATTATTATTAATTTAATTAAATGCTCTGATTGATTATTATTAATTTAAAGATTAAAATACGGTGGGGTGAGTATTATGCAGTCGATGATATTCAACCTCTTATAAAACACTATGAATGATATTTTTTATTTTTAATAATTTATTTTAGTTCTTAAAGTTTTATTTTAGATGATTTATTTCTAATTTAAGGCTAATTGTTTCTTATTTCTTATTTCTTAGATAATAGTGGAATTGGAAAAATAGAGACCGAATTAAAAAAAGACTCCAAATATAAGTGGCATGCTAGAAGTTTTGAGAAAAATATATACTTTGATCCTCTGATTTAAAAAAATAACCTAAATTATACGATTTTGGTGTTTCAATTTTTTTGAAATTTAATTTGGATACAAAAGTTTATTTTTGTTATTTTTAGTTCTTGATTGAAAGAAGAAAAAATATCATTGACATTGATTTAGATCACCAAAACAATCGATATTTATGTCAAATTATTTTATTTGATGAAGGAAGTTCATATCATTTGTTTTTTACCTTTAAAATTCATGAAAAAATATATATGAACTCGGTATGATTTTTGGTTTTTGATTCATTTTGATTTTTGGGATGGTGTTTTTTTATCTTTTTTAGATCATGAATAAGTTTATTGTGGTTTCTAAGGTGTTTTATAGGTGTTTATGGTTAAAATAGATTGAGAAACATGTTTTTGGATAAAAACAACTTAAACCCTGATTTTCTAACTACTGTGGTGGCTAAAATCTGGGAAAATTTAATGACTCGTTGTTTAATTTTTAAAAAAAAAAATTAGGGCGGATAACACAACATATTGTTTGATTTTTTTTTCCATAAAACTTTGTCGTTGATAACATGTTGTCTGTCCCAATTAAAACAAAAAAAAATATAAGGGCCTAGTTGCACTAATATGACAAAAGATTAATGTCTTCTCATAAGTATAGTAATGTTAAAGTAATAAATAACCCAACAAGATTGGAATCGAACCATATGGAGGTTAACTATATAAATTATAAATAATAATAATAGCAATAATGGTGGTGGTGGTGGTGCTAATGGTGTTGATGAGTTGAAGAAGATTTTTGAGATGTAAGATTAAACAAGGATAAAATAATTGTCAAGGTTAGAGGATCCACTACTGGTATTTCAAACAAGTATAGTATAAACTCTTTTTATTACTCAACTGAAAATCACACAAAGAAAGTTCCAATCGGATTATAAATTGTTAACATGATTACATTAGCTATCTTATTCAAATAATGCTAATACTTATAAATATTGTCAGGTATTCATAATTATAATTTATGTTAACAACAAATTAAGTTTCTTTCATAGAACAGGTGTCGCTTATATCATATTTGTTGTACCAAGGGTTATACAATATAAATCTAAATTAACCATTTAACAAGTAAAGTATTAAAAGTGAATAAGATAACAAATACAAAACATATTAGTATCAAATATTAAGGTCCATGTTGAGTTTATACTATACTTTCTTTTACACCATCAATGTAATCTTTTCACCTCACATAATAAATTTAACTAAATATAATGAAAGAGATAAACATAAATAAACAAAATAAAAATATGAATAAGATCTAAGTTAACTAAGTAAAGAAAAGAAAATGAAAGGCATAAATAAGATATTAATGCAAAAAAAACTTAAGTATTACATAAATATAAAGAAAAAGAGTAAGAACATGATCTTGATCTAAAAACCAAAATGCATAAATGCATGACAAATGCCTCATTGAATAGACCAAAATTTGAAACTATTAATTTAATAACTAATTGTTGAGTAGGTGGTCATCTCTTGACTTCATAACAATCATTATCCTTTTGTTTGCTAAAAACATCATTACCAATATTAGAATTTGAATAGAGATAGTCATAAAAGTTCTAGAAAATAGTTTCAAATTTTCAATATTAAAAGAATCGGTGTATTTGGAATTCTAGAACTCAACATATGGACTAAACACTGAATAGTATCTAGTCTGCATGACAGATCTAGACTTTTTTTTTATATGTTAATATTTAGACTTCCAAACAACATAATTGAGTTTTGGACTCATCATGAATATTTTTAGGTCTATATCTTAACTTTTTAGCTATATAAACCAAACTAAAATCCAAGATTTATAACTCTAGATATGACCAAATGGCTGAACAATATTCCAATTTGAATTGAATCAGCATTTCTTTTTTAAGCTCAGCATTTTATTTATCTTTTCACTTTCAATAGTTAATTACATCAATCAATCCTTTGAATTGTGAGATATGCCTGCATTTAAAATGAGCATTTACTATAAATTAAAGGTATCTTATATTATTAGACATGTTATTATAAAATATACTCTAATTAAGAAGTTATTGATACTTCAAGTACAAAATGATAATATAAAACCTTGATAAAAATATACTTTTAAGTAATAATTACGCGCCTACAAAATTAATATTTTTTTTTTCAAAATGAGTCAGGTGAGTTGGTCTGGCTTGACAAGCTCAATAGTGGTTGGCCTTTGCTTTTTTTGTTTTTTCTAAATTAATTTTTTTGTAACTAATTTTTAAAATTAATGTTTTTTATTTGGTTTTCTCTCTAATTTTTTAATATTTAAATTAATATCATTTCTCTCTTTTATTTTGCTTATAAAACCTCTTTTAAATAACTTTTTTTTTTGTCATGCATTTAAATTCAGAAGAGTTCTTTTGATCCATCGAAAATGCTTTTACCTTTTGTATAAATGAACTTTACTTTTGAAAATAAATTTTTTTTTTCAGATAATATTTATAATATGTATAGTCTTAAGTACTGTTTTTTCCCCTTTTATTTTATTGAATCAATTTCATTTGTGTTTTTATTTATATTATTGTTTGCTTAAATAAAAAATATTTTAATAGATAAATTTAGCAAAAACAACTAGGTAAGTATCTCAGCTTACGAGATTAAATATTTTGATTTAGATCTATCTCTTAATTTTTTTTTTATTTTTTCTTATTTTTGATTTAGATCTATCTCTTAATTTTTTTATTTTTATTTTTTCTTATCGTTTATGGTTTTTTATTTATTTATTAACATACATAGTTCTCAATTTACTTATTACATGTATGCATAAAAAAACTATTTTCCCTTATAAAATTTAATTTTAACTATAAAAACATATTAAAAAAACTTGTGTATAGAATTTTTTTATTTAAAAAAATATTTAATCAACAGTTAAGGATGTGTCAAGTTATAAATGGAGTGGTGTTACCATATGATAACTTTTGGTATTTTTGTTTTTATCCTATAACATATGTTTTTTTGTAGTGATAGCATTTTAAACTTGATTTTATAGAAGTTAAAATAATTTATTTTTTATTTGTTTTGTATATAACAATTTATTGCATATTAGTTTTAACAAATCATATATCTTTCTAAATTTATATTTTTAAAACCATAACAAAAACTATTTTTTAATCTACTTTTTAAAATTTATAATCTTAAAAGTTATAATAATATCAAATACACACTACATTTACATGGTCTCATCACTATGTCTGCCCTATTATTATTATTTTATAACTATGTAACTTTTATTAATGAAAATCTAGATAAATTTTCTAATAAGCTATCTTTTTTATTTATTTAATATTCTTTTCTCTATCTTTTTTACCTAGCAGATATATATCTATACTTTTAAAAGGTATTCATTTAATAATTTTAATAAAACTAAAAAAATTAAAGATGTCATAATTCATGTATCTAAGTATTTTAAATTTAATTTACAATTTACTTATATTTATCTACAACTAAAAGTTTCATATTTCACTAAAGTTCTCATACCTAATGTAAAGAAGAAGTTATAGCAATTGGAACACAAAAGCCATTACGTAATGTAAAGCAATTTACATGAATCATTCCCAACTTTTATTATACTCAACAAAAAATAAACAAAACCTATTATATGATTTTTACAAGATACCTTCTTGGCTACAAGGTATTGGACGCTACACAATTCGTATTGCACGCTACACAATTCGTATTGCCTACTTATTACAAAAAATTGTATGGAAGTTGTATTTGGTTACATCCGAAGACAGCCAAAAAATTGCATGGAAGTTGTATTTGGTTACATCCGAAGACAGCCAAAAAATTGCATGGAAGTTGTATTTGGTTACATCCGAAGACAGCCAACCAATTGTCCATCATGCAATTAGCCAGTTTATCACCACATGTCCACCATACTACTAGGCAATTGCTAATACTTATATATCCATGTCATCACAACTCAATTTTTATCCCCTAAAAAAAACACAAACAAAATTTAACTGATTATTTTTTAAAAAAAGAATAGTTGTTGAGAAATGATCATAATAAAGAAAAAATTAAACCAAATCAAAGAAAAAAAATACAATTATGTATAAAATTAGATAAATACTAAATTTATAAAAGTAAGAACTAAGCTAGAGCAAGTACTACAAGGTTAGGAATAACTTCAAGAAATAACTAGGGGTTTAATTAAAAAATAATAATTTGACTAGAAACAAAAGAGTTAAAGGATCAACAACCAAAAAAAAAAACACTGAAATTTAAGGGTTTTATTAATTTGATCAGGAGCTTAATTGAAGAAAAAATTAAAATTGAAAGTCAATTTGACAAAACATAAATGAATTAAAGTACCAATGACCAAATTTTAAAAAAAAAAACATTAAAATTTAGGAGTTCTATTAATTCAATTAAGGGTGTGATTGAAGAGAAAAACCAAGATTGAGAGCAAAATTACTATAAAATCACAAATTAAAAAAAGCCAAGGATTGAATTGAAAAAAAAACGTTAAAATTAAAAGTCTATTCTTAGTACAATTAGGGGTGAAATTGTGAAGGAATTGAGAGAAAAAAGATGACATTGGTTAAAATCTAAAAATTAATGATTAAATTGTAGAAGGCACTAAAATCGAGGGAATTTCTAGAATGCAATTAGGAGCTAAATTAAAAAAATACCTTGAGAGAAAGTAAATATTGACTAAAAATAAATAAATTAAAGATACAAAGACCAACATGGAAATAAAAGAAAAAATAATAATAATAATAACATCATTGACATGATGTGTTTCACTGAAAAATTATATATTAAAAAAGAAGCCAAAACGTTGTTTATTTGGCAAGGCCAAAGAAACTTACTCCTCCTTCTACGTGAACATGCTTATAACATGCATTATAATTTTTGTTTTTTTTTCCTCTACTTTGGCAGAAACTCAGCCCAAAAACCTCTGTATTGCCCTTCTAAAAAGCATGTCGAGGTAGCCAATATGAACATGTTGTACAAAATGTATAACAATATTGAAAGGTCAAGATTGACCCAATAAATTCAAAGGACATGATTGTATAAATACCTAACTGCTCTCTTTTTCTTTTTCTTCGAAGATAAACCCTAGTCACGTAGAATAGGGTTTTGGGGGCTAGTTGTTTTCTTGTATTATTCTAAATATTTTACTTAGTTTTTATGTTATTTTAAGTATAATATTTCAGTTAAGGTTTTTAAATTAAATTAGGTTTATTTGGCCCAAATTAAGTGTTTTAGGTATATTTTAGGCATTAGGTTTGTGTTAGCTTAAAGCTTAATAGTTTTCAACCCAATATGGGTCCATAAGGTCAATTATCTTAGGACTATATAATGTTTTCCTTACTGTGGATTTTAGCAACCTTCAAATTAATAATATTATTGTGTTTTGCTTGAATCAAATGTGTTCTTTGTTATGACAAAGAAGAAAACTTGACCTATTAATGTATAACTGACCTTATGACATCAATTTGTGAATTTCGATAACCCTAGTTCTTAGTTACAGGTTAACTTTGGATCAAAGTTCTCAAACCTGATTTTTGGCTATTTAGGGAAAGTATCATCTTTATTGGGGTCGTTTGACCATGTGATTAAGAGATACATATTATTTGGTATCAGAGTTAGGCTCCAGATCGGGTTATATCTCTTATTTCTTGCGTTTTCATTTCTATGTTTTTCCTAGTGTTAGTTTCGTCTTCATCCTTACATCTTTGTTTTCAATTTGAATCTTAAGGGTCAGTTTTGATCATTTTTTTCTTTCCTGCATGAGTTCTTTTTTATTCTTGTTATTATTGTTCTTCTTAGAGTAAAAAAACAAGAAGAAGAATTACACACCAAAAATGTTAGTTGGGTTAAATCTGGTCTGATTATATATGCTTTGTGTCAACCTATTAAAACACCTCAGAATTGAATCAAAATTCATAATATGGTTATTTAGGGTGGAAATAAACCAATAATAAATTTTTAACTCATTCAGGTATCAATCTATTAGGGTTCCAGATTTAGATTAAAAATGGGTTGTTACTTATTGCTTTCACGTCAATATATCAAACATTATTGTAATTATGTAAAAATTGATATTCTATTTATTTGAGTTGAAAATGCACTAGATATAAGCTTTTAGCTCAATTAGACATTGTTTGGTCTAAGGTCCATATTCCATTCAAATTAGTGTTTTTTTATCGAAACTCTATTTGTGTAATGTCTTCGCCTTGTGTTGATATTATATCTACGAATGTTATCAATACAGACTTCTAGAATTGAATTTACTTATAATTGAAGGCTTCGAGTGAAATATGAGAGGAGAGTAAACACATAAGGGAGTGGGTGAGGAAACACAATTTTGTTTTTATTATACCACTAACAAGATTTTATAGATTCACGATGGTTGAGAAAAAAAAAGAAAAATTACCTCAAATGGAGACAAACCAATTACAATTTCAAATTCAAAGTCTGACATAAATGGTGAAGAGGTTTAATTTTGTGATGGGTAACATGCATGAAAGATTGGAAAGGGTGGAAAGGCATGGTATTGATGAGAAATGTCATAGGGCTAATTGAGATGGAAATCATGTTAGGAGGTGTGAGAGACATATTAGTCCAGTTGTTGACATTGGTTTTGATACAATAGGTTATGAGGATGATGACATAACATCTTGGGGCAATAGGAATCAAATTTGATAGCTTAGGATTCATAGGTTTTATAGAGTTAAGAAGGCTGGTCAATTTAACTAAGAAGATGGTTTGGGTGATTTTGGAAGCCGTGGTGCTATAGGTGTAGATAAGGACTCTAAACTAAAAATTCCTAGTTTCGAAGGTAAAAATGATTCCAAGGCTTATTTCGAGTGGAGGAAGAAGGTGGATTGAATCTTTAATTGCCATGTTTATTCTGAGTAGAAAAAGGTGAAGATTATGGCAATTGACTTTATGGATTATCCTGTAATATGATGGATTAGATTGTGACTTTTAAGCGGAGGAATAAGGAAAGGCCTATAGATATATGGGCTAATATAAAAGCTTTAATGAGGAAGTGATTTGTATAGAATCATTACTATAGGAAGTTGTATCAGAAATTGCAGAGTTTAAGCTAGGGTTCTGGAAGTGTTGATGAGTATCATAAAAGGATGGAGATCATAATGATTTAAGCTAAATAACGAGGTCATGAATGATGTGGAGATACAACACCATGTAAAGTTGGAGGACATGATGCATATGGTCATGAAAATAGAGAGACATATTAAGAGGAGAGGGGGAGTATGACCACCATTCATTTTGAGCACTTTTTCTTCATTTTGGAAGCCTAATTCAAAGGAGAGATAGGGCTTTCCAAGTTCAACCTACTATGAAAGGGGGTTATGAGACTTGTAAAGAGAAGAAAGATACCTTCACATATGGTAAAGGTAGAGTTGAGACTTTTACTTCTCATAGTTGTGACATTAAATGTTATCATTCATTGGGTTTTGATCATATTGCTTCATAGTGTCCAAACAAAAGGGTCATGGTTACAAGAGCCCATGATAAGATGGAGTCTGAAGATGAGGATAACATTAAGGTGAAGGTGCCACCATTGCAGCAGCTGGTGATGAGTGTATTGAGTATCTTATTAAGGGAAATGTGTTTGTGGTGAAATGAGCACTTAACATGCATATGAAGGTGAGAGGCTCGTAGAAGAAAAAGGGAAACATTTTCCATACAAGGTGTCATGTGTAGAATAAGGTATATAGCAATCATTGACAATGGTAGTTACACTAATATAACTAGTATAGATTTAGTGGATATGTTGAATTTGTAAATTACTAAACATAAATTCCTTATTAATTGTAATGGTTGACTAATTGTGGAGAGGTGAATATGTATAAACAAGTTTTTGTATCTTTTTCAATTGGGAAATATTGTGATGAAGTGTTATGTGATGTAGTTCTTATGCATGTTAGTAATTTATTATTGGGTAGGCCTTGGTAGTATGATAAGAAAGCTATTCGTGATGGATTTTAAAATAAGCTTTTATTTGTGAAGGATGAGAAATATATAGTTCTTATTTTTTTTTATTTCCTAAGCATGTTTATAAGGATTAATTAAAACTTAGAAATGATAAAAAGATTGAAAAAGAGAGTTTGTATTTAGAGGAGATGGTTATTCATAACATATTATTTGTTGATATGGTTTTACAAGGTTTTGATTATTACATATTGTTTTGGCTTTGTAATGATGATGTGCTTTTAGTTGATGGTTTTCATGTTTTAGATTTGAGGTTGAATCCTTAAAAAACAAAAAAAGAGGATGATATGGTTCAGCCTATGGCTCGGCTTTGGATTGCTCATGATGGAGATTTGGTTAAGAGCTTCTTGGGTTTGAGGGGAAGACCATTCAACCAAGTGATGATTGTTATAAAACTAAACAAAAATTTAGTGTTGGATTGGCCTATGTTACAAAGAAAATAAAGGAAACATGTTGATTTATTTAAGGAAATTGGTGGATGGAGAAACTGACTTATTGATTAATACTTAAAAGTGTATTTTTGTCAAGGTTTTATATCATCATTTTGCACTTGAAGTATCAATAACTCCTAAACTAACATATGTTTTATAATAACAAGTTTGATACCATAAGGTACCTTTAATTTATGATAAATTTTTATCTTAAATATAGGCCTATCATATAAATGAAAGGATTGATTGATGAGTTTTAGTACTGAAATTAAAAGGACAAAGAGATGGCTAAATTTAGAAAAGAGATGCTGATATAGTCCAAACTAGAATGTTATTTGATAATTAGGTCATATTAGAGCTGTACATCTCGAATTTAGGTCTATTTTATAGGGATGGAAAGGTAAGACAAAGGTCTACAACTTTTATATGGAGGTCTAGTTTTAAAAAGGTCATTTTCAAGTCCAAATTGTAGGAACAACAAAGAAGTCTGAATTTATCCTGCAACCTAGACATTGTTCAGTGTTTAGCCCGTATATTGAGTTCTAGAAGTCCAAATGATCCTAATTTGATACTAACATGTTTTATATTTGTTATCTTGTTCACTCTTTAATACTTTGCTTGTTAAATGACTAATTTAGATTTATAATGTATAACACTTGGTACAATAAATACTTGATACTTTCATAGCTCAACCGTATAGTATTATAACCTACACCTGTGCTATGAAAGGAACTTTATTTGTTGTTAACATAAGTTATAATCATGAATGCCTGACAATATTTACAAGTATTAGCATTATTCAAATAAGATAACTAATGTAATCATGTTAATAATTTATAATCTATTTGGAAACTTCTTTGTGTGTGATTTCCATGTGAGAAATAAGAGTTTATACTAATTTGAAATACCATTAGTGGATCCTCTAACCTTGACATTTGTTGTTATCATTGTTTAATCCTTACATTGATCTTCTATCTCAAAGTTCTCATCAACTTCTTCTTCTTCTTCTTCTTCCTCTTCCTCTATTACTATTACTATTGCTATTATTACTATTACTATTACTATTATTGTTGTTGTATTATTGTTATTTATAATTTATATAATGTTCGACCCTAGTGGTTCCGAGTTGGTCGTTTCATAATGAGAATAATGAAAATAAACATGTTAGAACACTTAGATACCATATGAATCTTACAAAAACAAGTGCACCATCATGCATAGTTTTTCTTATAAATAACTAGTCGTTTCATAATGAGAATAATGAAAATAAACATGTTAGAACACTTAGATACCATATGAATCTTACAAAAACAAGTGCACCATCATGCATAGTTTTTCTTATAAATAACTAGTCGTTTCATAATGAGAATAATGAAAATAAACATGTTAGAACACTTAGATACCATATGAATCTTACAAAAACAAGTGCACCATCATGCATAGTTTTTCTTATAAATAACTAGTCGTTTCATAATGAGAATAATGAAAATAAACATGTTAGAACACTTAGATACCATATGAATCTTACAAAAACAAGTGCACCATCATGCATAGTTTTTCTTATAAATAACTAGTCGTTTCATAATGAGAATAATGAAAATAAACGTGTTAGAACACTTAGATACCATATGAATCTTACAAAAACAAGTGCACCATCATGTATAGCTTTCCCCCTGATGCAAATGTAAGTAGTTCTGGAAGCCAACATGTAGATCAAGTCAAATTAGTCACTACTTTTCACAGGGGTAAGGTTATCGAAAAGCCCACTCTTGAACCTTGTAAGAGAGATGATGAGTCAATATCTGAGGGTAAGGAAGGGGTTGAATCTGGGTATTGCAAAGAAAAGAATGATTCCCCACTAGCACTTTTATTTCCTCATGTCATGACCAAACAAAGGAAAGTCAATCACAACTCTGAAATCTTTGAAACTTTCAAACAGGTAAG
>NW_011501496.1:0-2357 GCF_000495115.2 Populus euphratica | reverse complement strand
TTGCTGGATGTTATTAAACAAGTTCCTTCTTATGTTAATTTATTGGAAAATCTATGCACTGTGAAGAGGAAACTGAATGTGAAAAAGAAAGCCTTTCTAGCCGAACAAGTAAGTGCTATTCTTCAAAACAATAATGCTTTGAAATATAAAGACCCTGGTTGTCCTACAATTTCTTGCTTTATTGGAGAGCATAAAATTGAAAGAGCCTTACTTGATCTTGGTGCTAGTGTGAATTTACTTCCATATTCAGTTTTTCAGAGTCTCAATCTAGGTGAGTTAAAACCAACTTCTATATCTCTTTTACTTGCCGATAGATCTGTAAAAGTGCCTAGAGGAATAATTGAAGATGTGTTAGTACAAGTCGATAAATTCATTTATCCTGTGGATTTTATTGTCTTGGACACGGAACCTGTTGAAGCATGTAATTCATTTCCTGTTATTTTATGACGTCTGTTTCTTATATGTCATTCATTTCCTGTTATTTTAGGACGTCCATTTCTTGCAACTTCTAATGCATTGATTAATTGTAGGAATGGACTGATGAAGCTATCATTTGGAAATATGACATTGGAGATGAATATTTTCAACATTTGCAAGCAACCTGGAGATGATAATGATTTACAAGAAGTAGATCATATTGATGAATTAGTTTATGATCAACTTGAATCTACTTTAAGTAAAAATGAGTTGGATGAATCTGAAGATTTGCAAATGATTTATTCTCAGGAAGAAATCACGATGAAAAACGCACTGAAAATGTTGATACAAATCTTTTGTCAAAAGTTACAACTGATTTGACAGCTGACATCACACTAATTGATGATTACTTTCCTAACGAATCCCTACTTTCTCTTAGTCCAATGCCTTGGTATGATAAAAATCTCAATTTTCTTGCTTTATGATATTTTCCAGCTCATTGGAGCACCCACGACAAAAGAACTTTTTTGAACGACGTGCAAAACTTTTATTGGAATGACCCTTACTTATTCATATATTGTCCTGATCAAATATTTTAAAGATTCATTCCCGACAATGAGGTAAGTAGTGTCATTAAATTTTATCATTTTGATATGGGAATTATTTCTCATTAAAAAAAGAACTGCAAAAATCTTTTAAAATGGATTTTATTAGCCCACTATGTTCAAAGATTCATATGCATTCTGCAAAGCTTGTGAAAATTGTCAAAAGTCAGGATCTGTTTCAAAACATAAGGAATTTTTAGAAAATCTTTTATTGAATTTTGAGACATATCCTGGTGGAGATGTGCATTGTGCAATTCATGATTTATGACCCAATTTTCATAAAGAACATGCTCGATATAGTCCTGGGAACCTGACTAAAAAAGACCATGTTTGCCAATTTTTAAGAAAACTAGATGAGAAGCCTATCCTCGACCCATAGAGAGCGTTTAAGCCGTTCTTAGACATAAAACCGAGGAA
The DNA here is from genome assembly GCF_000495115.2 of Populus euphratica. Lineage (NCBI taxonomy): Eukaryota > Viridiplantae > Streptophyta > Magnoliopsida > Malpighiales > Salicaceae > Populus > Populus euphratica. The sequence goes on along the minus strand of NW_011501496.1, from coordinate 918 downwards.
AGATGTGAGCCACAATTACAACTACTTGTACATACACATGCTTTTTAAAAAATTAATAAATAAATAAATAAAAAGAAAGAGAGAGTGTATGTGAGACTCTAGTTGGTTTACATATAGGTGGTATCTCATCTATAAAACCCTTTTTTCCTTCCTTTCATTTCTACTCAACCCATACATTCAACAAATACAGAAGTGTGTAGAAATGGCAAGTTCCTCAAGTCATCAAATAAGAAATATTTGTGTTTTCGGTGGATCTAGTCCTAGGAAAGAAAAAGTAGTTTTTAAAATCAACAAATCATCTTGGTTAGGTGCTAGGTGAGAGAAAGATTCATTTAATGTATAAGGGAGACAATCTTGGGTTAATGAGAGATGTGTTAATAGCTGCATTTTTAGGAGGTAGTCAAATTTTGGGGGTCGTCCCCGAAGCTTTAGTAAAAGGGGATATCATTAGAAAAATAATTAGAGACAAACTACAGGTCTCCATAATGTCTGCTCAAATGAATGTAATGTTTAACCATGTTGATGCCTTCATTGCCTTACCAGGTGGTTTAGGCACATTTAAAAAATATTTCCTTCTGGACCCAACTACACATTCACCATAAACCCATAGGTCTGTTAAATGTTAATGGTTATTGTGATAAGTTGTTGTCTTTTCTTGATCAAGGTGTGGAACATAAATTCTATCTTCTGCACAACAAATCATAATCTCTGCTACTACTGCTGAACAATTGATTGACCAATTATAATCTTTCATTCTTGTAATTAATCCCTCCATGAGTCGCATAAATTAGTCATCTAAGGAAAGCTGTAAAAAGCTTAGATTAGATTTGACTCTTTATTTGTGAATCTTTGTGTCTTTTGCTTTTATTATTGTGTTTTGTTGTTTTTTATATTTGTTTAAGTGTGTTTCAGGTTTGT
>NW_011500050.1:457266-471950 GCF_000495115.2 Populus euphratica | reverse complement strand
TGCCTGCACGACAAAATATTAAGATTATTTGAGTTAGGTAGGTTTCAGACACATTGACATAGAAATTCTAGCATGCATCAAGCCACTCTCACTTTAACTTGCACTCATGTATTATGATTACATTTACTTTTACCTGGTACTCATTAGAATTTCCTTCAGCACATCTAACATCTCACAATTAAATCATCGATCAACTCATCAGACTTATTCACAAAAATCTAGAAAGTAATTAGAAATCACTAACAAATGACTACGTAAACAATTTCAAGTTTAGGCCGCATCCATGGACTTCCATCCGAGATCTACCAAACATGTGGGCAAGCCAATTTGCATGCGCCCACAATATTAGTCAACACGCGCGCGCGCATAAGCAAGGGGTATCCATGGGTCCTCCACACCACAACAGCTAGTTCTTTATTTCTTCGAACTAGTTTTGTCATGTCATTTCATGTCTAGACCTAGACGCAACAAGAGTCCATCTTAATTTTTATAAGAGAGGCTCACGCTTAGCTTCCAGTATCATATAAGAAGTAACATAATATTACAATAACCTTAAAGCAATCTCAGGAAATTGACCTACTCTCTTTCAAAACACAACAACGAAATTCGATAAAACTTGACGAACACTATCAATTTAAATACCAGACAAAAAAGAGGAGAAGAAGTGAATATGAAAAAGTGAGAACCTCTTCGCTGGAGGAGTGATGAGAAGAGATGATAGGAGAGACAGATTCAGAGGAAGAATTAGACCCTCCATTGGTAATGATATTGTTAATATTAATATCTGGATTTTGAATGGGTATTAAACGCTCTAGATCCCTGTCTCTCGCTGCCATTTCTTTCTTTCTGTTTTTCAGCTTTTCTTTTGGTAATTCTCCTTTCTCTCTTGCAAGCTGGGAATTCCAACGAATGCGTCCTCTCTCTAACGAACCTGCATCGACACGCGGGCGTTTTAACTGTCTCAAAACAAACAAGTGCTCGCTGCATAATGGGCTTCAGATGTAACGTGCTCTCCCTGTACAAAGGCCCAACGAGTTTGAATATCTTCCTGCTGTGCCTTTCGTCCCAAAACGTTATGGCAATGAATTGTGATGAGGCCTCGGAATAAAGAGAAGCCCAACTAGGCCCGAAAAAAAGGAGAAGACCAAAAAAGAGAGGGAAAAAAATATTAATCCAGCCGGGCTCGAGAAAGAAAAAGGTAAAGAAAGAAAACAACGGAATGGGGTCCAACCGGACCCAATATTTTGGCCCACTTGAGCCCATTATTTTTTACCTGACTTGACCTAAAAGAAATGAAAGAAAGGGAAGAAAAGAGGGCTAGCATAGGTAAGGAAGGCAAACTTGGCACGAAAGCCAAGGAAAATAGAGAGAGAAAGGAAATAAAAGGGAGAGAAAATAAAAATAGATTGCTAAAACACCTTTAGATATTTATATATCTATCCAAAAAGTAGAGCTGACTTAGGAAGAAAAGGAAAATTTAGCATGAAAGTTGGGGAGAATATAAAGAAAGGAAATAGAAGGGAGAGAAGAAAAATAGACTACCAAAGTATCATTAGAGATCTATTATTGACACGTGTCTACCCAAGAAGTAGGGCTGGTGTAGGAAGAAAAGGAAACTTCGCATTAAAGACACAAAAGAAAAGGAAAAAAGAAGAATAGATCGTTGGAGATCTACCATTGACGTGTCCTACCTAAGAGATAGGCCTCACAAAGATAAATCTAACAACATAAAAAAACCTGGCATTTAACAAACATAAAAATAGACCATCAAAGATCCATCGTTGACATGTCTTGTAAATTGTGGTGGGTGGCTTAAATCAAACAATACAACAATCTTATTAATATATTGGCACATGTAATCTACATGCCAAACAATTTTCCTTCATCATTTTTATTTTAGTCACTAATTCTTTAATATTTTTTCAATTCAACCTAATTAAGACCAATGAAGGCCCACCCACAGAGAGAAGAGTTTAAAAGGACAAGAAAAAAAAAAAATGCTTAACTGACCCAAGCATAGCCTAATTGAACCTAACAACAGAAAGAAAAGGAGAAGGAAAAAGAAAAGGAAAGGGAGAAAAAAATTGTCTTGCTAAACAATATTTGAGCTTGCTTTTATCGCAATAACCACTTATCATTATTCTTTGTTTTATGCGATGCCAACGTAATTCTCTATTTTACAAGCTACTTCAATGGGCACATAAATTGTCAGTATCATGCCTACTTGAAGGTTCTATTTTAAAAATGGATATTCTGGCACCTATATGAATAACTTGTTTTCCAAGTTACCTACATGATAAAAGTAATTATTCTACATGATAAAAATGGATATTCTGGCACCCACATGAATAACTTGTTTACATGATTACTCTCTCACACTAGGTATATTAATCTACTTTCCATAAGGCAATTTCATGTGACTTGCGATGTATAAATAATTAAGGTTACCAAGTAATAATACATGATAAAATAATAAACACAATAAGAACATACTTTCTCCTACATTATCATTCTTTTTTTTTTTATATATTCCTTTCCTCCTATAAATTTGCTAGCTTAAACATGAGAGAGTCTCATGTACTAAATAAAATATTTTTTTACAGGATTTTATAAGTCACTAGCCTATTCTAATTTTAAAAAATTAAAATAAAAATAAAAATAAATCTAGAGCCAATAGCACCAATTGTAAAGAGACTTAACTTTAATTTAAAGGTTTTTCTTTTTTTTTTTAACATGCTCATTTTTTTTTAACACGCTTATCCTTTCCATTAGAAATAACGTATCTATCAACAACATGCTCAATCTCCCTTATAATGAGACCAATCTTAGAGTTAGAAAAAGATATGGAAATTTGCTTTACAACTTTTATCGAAAGTATAAGAACATTAACTTTAACCCATTACTTCTAAAATTCTCCTCAAACACATATGAGATATATCTTTCTCAATGTGCTTCATCAAAAATCACCTCTAAAACAACATCTAATTTAGTTTTCTTTTCATGAACATCACAAACCAAAAATTTTGCATGTAAATCTTCTCCATCAACATCATTTTAATCATCCTCGTTGAATTTTTATGGTTAATTTTAATCCATAAAGAAACTAGAATTATCAAAACTTTTAGTGTCTACATCATATTTATCATGATCAAGAAGTTGTCTTATCTGCTCATGCCTCGGATATGGGTTCTTAAAATTATTCATGGATTTGTGATCACTTTTCTAATGATCCTTCACCTTCACTAGTTGATGGGTTAATTTCTAAAATGTCTTTACATGTTTTCTATCTTTAGTTCTTAAACATCTCTTCTCAATGCTTTAATTTATCTATGCATGTCTTTTATCACTAGTTTCTAAATATCTCTTTCTTAATGAAGAACCTCCCCATCCTCTTCTATATGAGCATGTTATGTTCTATTACCTCTTATAGTCATGATTATTCCAGCACACAACAAGCAAATAACCACTAAAATCGTTGGGCTTTAATACCAACTAACACAAATGAAAACATACAAGAAGATTATCTAGAAAAACAAAATTAAAGCCAAATAAGATTGTCTTACAAAAACATAATTCATTTTTTTATTTATAAAAATAAAAGTTTGATATATTGTTTTAAAGCTCAAGCTAAACAATCATATTTATACTAGTCTTAGGGCTACCTTGAAAAGGAAAACAATCTTAATCAATAATTATAGATTTATTTTAAGGATTCCTAAACTTAAGAGAAAAAACATAAAATCGCTAATCATAAGTTTGATGTTTTTTTTTGGTCCTTTAATTATTATTTCTTTTATTTTTAGCTAATTTCAACAATATATTAGTTCTTCGAATAACATCAATTAATTACAAAATTATTTATCCATACATCTATTTTCTGGTTCAAGAGTGTGATATATCTAAAAACATAATCATATTAAGTATGATTAAAATTATAACTTATGATAAACAAGTAAATAAGGTAACTATTCGTGTGCATTAATGTAATTCCCATATCATTAAATGAAATATAATATCTTTAATAATTCAATAATTTCATCAATTTTTAATATAACATCTGAGTATAAATAAATTTATAAAAATACCAAAAGTGTCTCTAACAAACTCAAGTATTTAACTTCAATTTAAATCAATTAAATTTTTTAATTATCCAATACAACAGATATTTATTCCATTAACTAGGGATTTAATTTTCTTAACTTGCCTATTCATCAAGAAATTATTTTCCTTAACCTACCATCTCCGTGCACCATATCATGCCAAGCCATTCAATTTTTAGGCCACAACACCTAAATATGACTTAATTTCTACAACTTCATTTTATTTTTCTTTTACTATGCATGCCCCCCCCCCCATTTACTACTAATTTAAATACTAGAAAATTTTATATTCAAACAAACCCAAATGACATTTGGAAAAGTCATTCACTATATAAAAGGTACACTAGATAATGTATATATAAATATTTGTAAATCAACTAGAACTATTTGATTTAGTGGCTATTTGTTTATGCAAAAACTTTTTCTTTTAAAGCAAGTGACACAAATAATATATTTGGTAATGCTAAAACTCACTTTATTGTTGGTGTGAGACCTATATATAATGTGTCTTAACCGTAGATTTGTGGAAAGTAGCTGCGAGCTGCTTCTTCACATCTTGCGAGCTGTAGAGATTGTCTCCATTGTTCACTTGAATAGTGGAAAGTGTCTCCACCTCCACTAGTTCGGCTAGACCGGATCCGGTCCAAAGCTAAATATATTGAACCAGGTCCGATCCAGGTCAAAAAATCAATTTTTATTTTTAATTGTGTTTTATTGAAAAAATTAGAAAGAGATAACTTGATGACGTAATATTTGCAGAATTTAATCGCAATCTCAATATTATTCCTGATGATATTTTACTTAATGTTATTGCGCGCTTAGAAACCAAGAAAACTATAGTCCTTGTAGGATGAATTTTGTACATGATGGAATTGTAGATAATTTAATGGAATAATAAAAAATATTTTATATAAGTATTATTTATTTCATGATGTAATAACAGTAGTTAAATCTACAATATTTAAATTAAAAACCATCAACATACACACACACTTCAATTTGAAAAGTATTCTTTTAACCAAACGCATTAAATTATTTTTTGTTCAACTTTAATTTCAACCATAATTTTAACTAAATATATATAAATATAAAATCAACTTCAATCAAAAATATTTTTTATAAAATATTTTTTTTAAAATTATAACCATAAAAACGACCACAATATTAAACACACTTTTATTAGTGGTTGACATTGGTTCATCACATTTTTAAATTAGTCCTTTAACTAATATCTTATTCATTTCTGATTTATTTTTTTCATTTTAAAAACAATGAATGTTGGAGAAAAAAACTAATATTAAGCTGTTCAAATAACAACTTCATTATTTTTTAATACCACAAAAGTTAATTAATTATTTCCAATGAACTGCAAGAGTTATCAATTAATTAATTTCAGTGAAATATAAGAATTAAGTAATAACGAATTCAAAAAAATGCACGGCACGACATAGAGTGATAGTACAAATCAATCATTTAATAATTAATTTCAATATTTTTTTTTATTTGAGTGCTGATGCTTCTTCTTTTTTAATCAGATTAGTTGATGACATGTTGAAAAATAAATCGGATATAACAACACTTTATTGAAAATAAAAAGTAAAGATATAAATATACTCAAAATAACAAGAAATAATATGGCATGGAGGGATCAAGATTCTATATCCCGAATGGAGAAATTGAAGGTAAAGTGAAACTGATCGTAGTGTGGATTCATAAGCTGTAGTCCCCTGCTGAGAAATCCCACTTCTTACAATATTCTAATGCAAAATGTAGCTAAGATTGGTGACAAAGATTTTCGAACCCCATGTACTCTTCGTTCTCCAGCTTCTCAACCATGTTTGCTATTCCAACTCCACCTGCAGCAAATAGTAGCCGTGAAAATGAGTATCAGGAGATAAAGAAATGAACTAGGGTTTTGTCTAGATCTTGAGATGAAGGGGAGACTTGAGCACCTAAGCTGACTGCGCTCACAAAAATTGTCAAAGCCAGTATGAAAATAATTAATGACGCTCTTCCAAGAAAAGCAATTATCTTTCTAACCACATGCTGTCCAACAAGGGCAGAAATCGTTGCAACTAAAGCAAAGTAAGCAGCTGCAGCAAAGAAGCAGAAAAAGAAATACAGAAGGTTAGCTTGAATGATTGGTGATAACTATTACAGATGTAAGCAAAATGATTTGGAGTTGATATCTATGTGCATTGCTTGCTGCTACATACCATATGGGACAGGGAAACGGTTGAGGAGGTAATACTCTACGACTGACATTGAAGATGAGAATGCCATTGCAAAGGTTGATGTTGCACTTGCTACCTGCAGAAAGGAACAAAGAACTGACGGATTTTGAGGCTCGTGAATGATCACTTCAATGGTGCATAGCAGGGGGGATTGCAACAAAATTTAACATCTTGGTTTGACTACTGATGCTTTTGTGTTTCAAGAAGCTCGTGCCTGTTTCTTACCAGTACCTTTCTTGTATTCTGGATTTTTAGTGATATTGTAGATGCATGAAAGCAGTTAAGTACTTTACCTGAGGAGGAATTCCTAATTCGAGGAAAAGAGGTCCCAAGATGAAGCCGCCTCCTAGACCAAGCAGTCCACCCACCATTCCAGCAATTATTCCACACGAACAGTACAGTAGAATCTGATGTAACTTCCAATTTGTGATTTCCTTCCCTTTGGATGCTATCACTCTGGTCCCTTTGCACAAGCATATGGCTTCGAAAAGCGTAACTGAGGCAGCAATTGGTACCTGTATGATGTGAAACTATCTGGTTCAACTGTTTCTATTCCCAGAAACACAACAGCATAGTATGTTTTCGACAGGGGCTCCTCAAGCTTCTCCAGCAGAGCCAGAAAATTTTAAATGAAAAAGCAAATTATAAATATTATATATTATATATTATATATACATGTATTATATATAAATAAATCAATTTAAAATATATGTGCTAACTCATGTCAAGTAAAATTAATTTAAGAATATTTTTAAAATAAAAAAAACTTACATTATAATGATTTTTTTTGAGTTTTTATATTTTAAAATTGCTTAATAATAACTTCATTATTAATTTCATTAAAGATATTTTTTCTCAATATATAAAATAAAAATTTCATTCATATATTTCTAAATCTTCTAGGGATTAGTGAAATTATTGGCAAAAATTCTTTGTTAATTTGTTGTTTTATATAAGTGGGTTAAATATAAATATTAATATATTTTTTTAATTTTTTTTATTGTATCCCTATTTTTTTAGTTGTTTAGTACTTTATTTTTAATCACTAGTATATTAATCATCATCATTTTTCATATAAAATTCATAACAAAATACATATTAATTCATTAAAACTCATTTCAATTCGTATTTATATGTATATAATATTATACATACACATATTAATTTAATAAATCCATAAATTATCATATTATTAAGGAATATAACTAAAATTAAATAATGAAATAAATAGAAAAAATAAAAGAAACTTACCTAAAATATTAAGTATAAAGTATAAAAGATTACTTAACAATTTAATAGTTTAGAATTTTAAAAAAAAATTATAGAAGAAAAAGAGGTATAAACAATAATTAAAAAAAAATTAAAAGCTTGTAAAATTAAGGGGGCAGGTGCCCCCTTAATCCCCCTTGTGGCTCCGCCACTGGCCCGCCCCCATGATGAGCTGCCAGCAAAGTATAGCTATAGAGGATTGTTTCCAGAATTCGTGTGCAGATATGCGTCTCCACATTATATGGAAATCAATTAAAGATAGCATATTAGCAGGAGGGTTGCAATATTTCCAATCCATTTTATTTTATGAATTATAGATAGATGGATTCTTGGTTCTCCTTGAATTGCCTATAGGCTCAAAGTAAGAAGCTAAATCTAGATTTTGATTTGTTGTGGCCTTACAGACTGGGATTACTAGGTTTGCAGGTCATTTAAGCTAAAAATTATGTTTCGATCATTGCGTCAGTGCTTGTTTACGAATGTCGAAGGTGATTCTGTGAAAGAAATTATCCATATTTTCATTTTACCTGCAATGAGTTCAGGATCCAGTACGTGACTGAGCAGGTTGGAACATTTGTCTGCATAGAGATACATAAAGATAACATATTCAATAACTATGAGGCAATTTCGTTATGATGCTCAAAAATTCAACTTGCAAACAGGTTAGAAGGTCAGATCCTCATCTGCATGATTCTTTTCTTTTTAGAAATCTTCACTGAATAGGTTTTTTCCAAGTCTCAACAGTGTCCCGGCACCACAGAATAATAACTAGATGAGACTTTTCCAAGGCCTGGTAAAGACTAATCGACTTATGCTATCAGAGCTTACCTGAACAATTTGAACAACAAGAAATCCCGCCCAGACATAGAAAAGCAGTGCCACCTCTTTCCAGTAAATGTTTTCTCGTAAAGGGACCTGATTATGACAACGAAAGAAGAATACATTTGAAATTTAGACTTTTGGAAACAGCATTTACATTACAAATGAGGAGCATTCTCGATCTCACCTCATCGTCTGGTAAAACAACTGGACCACTTGGAAGTGGTTTGTAATCTTCTTCGGCGCCATCTGCAAATGATCAATTTTAACAGAAACCCTTTTTCAGTGTACCTCTCTCCAGAAACTTTTTTCCTGAGTAGAATCCAGAGATTTACTGGCCTGCTGTTATACTGTTCTTGAAGAAGGATTTTGAGCTTTTCTATAGAATGGATACAAGATTCTTTAAGTTTAATGATAACCTCTGCTGCATACTTCCGGTTGAAATTGCCCTTTTTTGGACAATAGGCTGTTCGTCGAATAATAAATTGGCATATAATACATATATTGGATCAAAAAAATCTTAAATGTTTTTCAGATCCTTGAATACAAGGTTGATACTTCTATAAGTTGATCGCTTATGTTTCAATGTATAATGACTCTGATTGACTTTCAACAATTGACATTACCTTATGCGTCATTTAATTTTTCCAAGGCTAGTATCTTTCCACCAGCTTAGACTTTACATATAAATTTCCCATTGAAAATTAATCTTACTTTAATGAATTCGATGAACTAAACATCTTAATCTTTTGATTTGAATTTTTTCATGGGGGGAAAACACAGGCACTAACCTTCTGGTTTGGACTCTGATTCCAACTGCTTGGCTACATCCTAAGTGTTAACGAGAATCCAAAATATATTACGCCAGAAAAAAAGAAAAAAAAAGAAAAGGAAAGGCCATGATAATCTCAGGAATTAGCAAGTAGAAAACCTTACCTTCTTTATCATAGTCTCTTTCTTCCATGTATCTATCCCTTTGAATAAAGCTTTAGTAGAAGTACCTGCCATTGACAATTTTTATGGTGGCTCGCATCAGTTTCTTTTATCAGAAGAAATATACATCATCTTTTTAACAGGGAAATTTCATTCTTTTTAATGCATGATTTAGTTTCAGTAATCAAGAATTAACAGCATTGAATTGCAAATGGAATGGTCATGCATTCTAAGCTGTGTTCTAATTCCTCTTTCTGCAATGTAAACTATCATGGAAATGCATGATGTGAAACATTTCCGTATTTGTTTTACCTATGAAGAGAATAATAAGCAGAACTGTGACCATCCAATCAGCAAACATGACATTGAAGGCAACTCCAACGCTGATTCCAAGCATGAGCATAGGCTGAAAGAGCAAAGCCAGGTCATAGTCTATTATGGGCATTTCCAGTGTTGGGTGCCTAAGTCTCAGGTTGTAATATACAGTTGCTCCTGATGCACCCATGATCATACCTACATTCAGAAAGCCAGGATTATTAACGTATTTATTGAGCACTGACAGAGTTAGAAATAGCAGTTGTCTATATACTTACACTTGGAAATGGCAGTGGAAGATTTCGGATCGAAACCAATGATCAAGGTGAGCATCGGTACAAATATCCCACCACCTCCAACTCCTCCAACACTACCCAAAGCTGCCCCAAGGAATCCTACTGCTGTTCCTACAACAATTCTCCAATCAAACTTCATAACCTGCTCAACCAAAAATTTACTGTCAAAACAAAGCATGGCATATAGAATATGATAATAGTGGTTAACAAAAGTAACAATCTAACGATAACTCACAGGCCAAACAGGCTCATAAGAAGACTTTCCACCTTGAAATAAAAAATGAAGAACTTTTACTATATAACCATGGCTCATTTCTTTCTCAGCCGAGGCTTCTGGTTCTTTATCTTTCAACATTCTCTCTGCACTGACCATATTGGCCATCAAGACTTGAACCAGAAATATCATACATGCTAGCACTGCTGTAGTTGCTAAAGCTCTCTGGTTCAGCTTAATTTTAGCCATCTAGGATTGTCTAAGAATGAGGAAACCTGAAGAAAGAAAGTGTTTATGACTCAATCTCAACAAGTTTTGTGCTGTAAATTTGGCTACTAATTTCTCATATGCTTCTCTGTGTGAGTACAGCAATACACAGGTGAGGAAACTTTGAAACAAATGAAGAGTGCACCTCTTCAGCACCTACTTATATACTCTTCTTCGTTGTCCTCTCTGTGGTCCAGATTCCTTTTTCCAATTTTGCTTTATATTATTAAAATGATTTCAGCATTTTATTCATTTCCCTTCTTTCACCTTACTTTAGTAAACCTATTTATTAAAATTCCCAGAAGGGAGAAACGTAAATCCCAGTTTGTATTATCATTGAAATTTATCATACCACTTTTGGCCTATTTCATGATTTAACTTCAATCAGTGGCAGGATTCCTTTTTCAAATTACCAGTACCAGATAAAACATGATGTGAAAACAAGAAAGAAAACTTCATGATGGATCCAATCCTGCGGGTCGAATCAATTGTCATAACATTTTACATTCATCAAATGGTGTGTAATTCTCGGCGCAATTATTCATAACACAAAGTTCAACTAATATAAAATTACTCAGAAGGTCAAAATCAAGGATTGATTTATTTGCATCACCGACATTTTGCTGTCTTTGCAAGTTCGTGGAAGCTGAGGTTAAAACATAGGTTGATATTTGAGCTCCAAACTCAAAGGGGTTATAACAGTGCTCATGCCCCCTTAATCAGTGCAAGTATTCTAATCTCTCGTGATGTATCACTTCCATGACAAGTGAATTTGTGTTGGATTTGAAAACTGTTACTCTGTAACCTTATGCAAACCACATCTTCTTCGTTCTTGCCTCTAACACCATAGAATTAAATATGAACAGGAAAGAAAAAACAAGTTAACGGCATTCCTGTGAAACTTCTCAGAAACAACAAAGCAGTACGGAACTTTTGAGCACTAGAGTAAGTAGGTAGCGAAAACAAAAGGACTAAATTAAGTTAGTCGCAGCAGTCAGCAAGGACAACATGCCTAAGAAGCTTCATATCTCATGAATGTTTCTGGGGCTTTTCTTTCACGAATTTTGATCCCTTCCACTTCCAAACAAAATCATCGAACGTCTCTGTTTCTCATGTTGATATTTTCCTGCTCATTAATAGGTTGTCTATTAAATTCCCATTATTGGATCCAAATGTGGTTTTGTCATGCAAATTTAGCAGCTAGGAACTAGACTATTCATATAAGGGTACTTGCTAGCCAATTTGTTTCCATAAGCATATTTTTCTTGAGACCATTACGAATAACCTAAAGTCGTAGGAAAACGTTCTTTGTCTACGTACAATATTATGGATTAAAATAATTTTTTTATATAATTTTATTCTTTCGCGCATTATGTTAATTAAAACTTGGAATTAAAGATTCATTTTGATTTGATATTTCTATGGTTATGTGGTCTCAAAAACTATCTTGCTAATGAATTGATGCTTAATTTCATAAACAAAACTTGATTTTATTGTTAGAAAAAGATTGAAAAAAAAGACCAAAATTAAAACTAAGAAAATAGGAGTTCTTTCATTGAAAAAAAAAAATATTTGGTATCAGCACCTTTTCTCTTATTTTTGGTTTTGAATTTTTCCAAAAACTCTTTGGTCCCCTTAGTTTGGTAATTAAATGGTTTAGTGCAAAATTTTATTTTCTAGACATTTTAGTTCCAAGGTTTAAAAGAAGAAGTCATCGAAAAATAGTGAAAAAAAAATGTCAATTGATTCAATTTCATTGACAAAAATAATCAAATTTGGTGTAAAAGGTGTTAGTGAATATGTTTTACAATCAATTGGTTAATTACATGTTTATTTATATAAAATATATTTATTATTAATAAAAAAAATTTAAGTGAAAATTATATTTTAAGAAAAGACAAGAAAACAAAAAGGCATAGCAAATTTTTTTACACAACTATAATGGTTAGAAATTGAACTTGTAGGCAATACATCATTTGCTCCTTTAAAGAGAAAACAATACATGGACAATAAATTATCTATCCATTTAGATAATTTAAAAAAAATCCAAGCACATAGGCTTGTGTTGCTTAGGCTCATACACGGAGCTTCACATTCGTTGGGTCAGGCATGCTAGGCCTTCTAACGCCACAAATCAGCCCATTCTTGCCTTTTTGTTTAATTCTTTTCTCCATTATATGTTTATTTAATTTAAGATTAAAAAATCAATGTATATTAGATATATTGCTTTATTACTTTCTTCACTGAAATATATTTGAGTTATTGTGTTCTTAAATGCTATTAATTTTTTTGTTTATTTAAAAAAAAACAACAGATTAAACAAAAAAAATTGGGTGACTTTTCAAGGAATATCTAACTTTATTATTATATAATTAAATAAGAAATGATTTATTAAAAAAATTAAAGTAATTAAATCAAGTTAAGTTTATGATCTAACATAAATTAACTTAAATTAATTCGAGATATGATGGTTTCAATATTTTAAAAAATAAAAGAAAAGTGCATTTTAATATTTTATTAATTATTTTCACTACTTAAAAAAAATGTTACCAACAGTATATGCACATTTCTTTCATCTAAATTTAATGACGCTTCTAACAAAACTTTTCGGGCGTTGAAATGCAACTCTCAATGTAACCCATCTAGTACTGCATTAATTTTTTTAAAATATAAAAAATTATTAAGAATATCATAAATATTTTGAATCTATCATCTACATTATATCTTTATTTCAATTTCAGATTCAAAAAAACTTAGGTCAAAAGACTTAACCAGATTTAATAGCCTTGAGTAAGATGATCATGTCTTAACTAATACATGCTAACAATTTTTGGAATAAAATAATAGAAAAGACACCCCCTTATAGTTATTTGAGCATCTACATTGTAAATATTTTATGTTTACAATGTGATCTATAATGCAAATTCTTTATCCCTCTCTACCATGTTAAACCCAATAGTCTTGGATTAGGCGGTCTTACCTTAACACAACACACGCTAGCAGCTTTTGAAATAAAAAATAGAAAAGACAACGCTCTTCATGATCCTCTAAGCATTTATAGTATAATGTGATGATTTTTTATCATAGTTATCATACTCAACTCGAAGTTTGACTCGGCCACGAAATTGAGTCTCGGGTTATACGGGTTGACTCAAATTAACCTGAAAAATTAAAAAAATATTTGAGATTTTAATATTTCATATGAAAAAATTTAAAAAAAAAAACAATCCATATGAATATATATCATTCATATTATAATGAAGTTTAAAAGATTATTTCAAAAAAAAAAATTATCTCACATTAAAAAGATATTATGTAAGTATGTTATCCTTTAAATTAAAGTATTTAAATATAAAAGGTTTTTTATCCTACATTAAAAATATAAAATATTCTTCTAGTATTTATACAGTGAACTTTAAAAAAGGTTAATAATCAACTAAAAAATATATATAAAAAAGGGTCACTAGCTAAGAGAAAAAAACACATTTAAAAAAAAAAAGTCTTAACCTATTTTTTCCAGGTTGCCCGGGTCACAAGTCAATTTAGAGGGTTTTGTTGGGCTTTTGCTTATCCTGATTTTTTGCCTAATCCAGATCGGTCTAACCACTAGGTTAACTCACCGAGTTGATCCAGGTTTAATAATTGTGGTTTTGATGGTTAGTAAAAGTAACATATCAACATAATACTACTAGATAGATTGTCCGTATTACACCGTACACTAGTCTATTTTTTTATAACAAAAGAATTGAGATCCAGGTCATTGACTTGATTAAGTTTAATAATATTGTATAATTTTGATCACATGAAATAAAAAATACATGGAAAATAAAATAAGTTGACAAAAAAAATTGATAATGAAAAAAAAAATAAAAAAATGATCAAAGCTTAACTAGGTTAGTATGTCAAATCTATGATTTAGTTGTGATAAAAGGGCAACACCATTAAAAGTAAATAAAATAATAATGCTCAATTATTAAACAATTCAATGTCAAAAAACATAATTCAAAAAATATCTAAATCAATCTGGGTTAATTTGTTAATCTTGCAACCATGGATATATGATTGAGATAATCCTTTAGATAGGAAAAAAAAAATGAAGACTAATTTCTAATAAATCAAGCATTAAAGGATGAGATTGGAAAAGAAAATTAGAAAGAACTTAAAAAAAAAAGTGAAGTCAACCTGTGTTAATATTTGAAATTTTTGACATTTGCTTTGAGCCCAGAACTCAATAAAA
>NW_011500050.1:419539-449212 GCF_000495115.2 Populus euphratica | reverse complement strand
TGCCGAACCACGTTAAATATTGTGTCAGTGTGCTTGGCCTCCTATGAGCAAATATCAGTACATCATTGGTCGGAATTCCCAACAGTTGGACAGATATCTTCAAGTGATGTTTGAGAGTCTGCAACACTGGAGAAAAATGGTGTTATTTGGTTGCAAAGTTGGATGAGTTGCGGAAAGTTAAAATGAACTGGTAAGCGCAAGAGTTGTTTTTATTTTATCACAAACGTGCCTGTTGAACACATTGATAAACTATACTTGTATCATCTACCTAGTAGAGACTGGATCAAGTGTTTCAGTCTGGAAGCTCAGCTTTATTTTTGGATTAAAACACTGAGCTGTCGACGGGATGTTCTGTGCCAAGACAATTGTGAAATCTTCGTTTGTCTCAGAACTTATCTGACTTGCACTCCAAAAGTTTGGCTGCCTGAATCCTGATTATTATCAGTGAGTGGGAAGGAGTTCTCAGGTGTGTGTTGTTGAATCAGACATGGGTTATTAGCTGCCATGTCATCATTAAAGACATTGGTCACCACAACATCGCAGCGGTTGGTTGATGATCAACTCCCAAAGCGGAGCTGAAAAATCCGACAATAGTTGAGTTTTTCAAGCAGGGGTGGGGGAGGCTTCGAATGGTCATTAAATTATTTTTTCTTGTCGCAATCAGGTTGTGGGCAGAGTAGCCGAAGAAGGTTTCTATAGTTCGTCCCATTAGAAGAAAAGAGGCGGCATCATTTTCATTTTTTAACCAAGCATTCGACTTTGAACCAAAGAAAATAATAATCTGCTTGAAAATTGCGATGGTAGATGAAAGCATTTCTGATTAGAATTAAGTAAAGCACTAATGTGCACAGATGGTAGACTGAAAATAGAATGGAGCTTCTTCTTTTTTTTTAAACCATGGGATAGGTGTTGCATCAACATATTCATGGTTTGGGCACTTTGATTGTTTCCCTTCCTTTTCAACCTTCCTGTCGCAGTTCGGGAGAGGGAAGCTATTATAACACCACCCCTAGAGTAGATCGTAGTCTGTGATGGTCACGCGGCAGGTAAACCTGTCGTTCTAAGGGGGGAAAGGTTTCTGTAAGTGATGCTGGATTGGTTTTGAAGCACAGGATAGATGTTGGTGCTGGGGTTATTGATGCTGACTATAGAGAACCTGTTAGGTTGGCGCTGTTTAATCATTCCGATGCTGCTGATATTCAAGGGGATAGAATTGCTCAGATGATCATTCAACAGATTTTGACACCCGATGTTTTGGAAGTCGAGAATTTAGATTCCACTGTGAGAGGAGCCGGTGGGTTTGGGTCTCTACTGGTGTTTGATTTTCTTTTTGTGAAAGAGGTTGAGGGTACTGCCTTTTGTTTTAGGAGAAATGGAGAAGATGTCAGCCTGCAGATTGCAATTATGAAATGAAATGAAATCTAAAAAATGTTTGACCAAACCAATTAATAATTATCATCCGTTCCGTGCACTGTTTGTCCAAATGTTCATTTGTTTTTTTGGTTAACATGAGAAAGCTCGACTGAAGAACAAGGTGCAGCACAGGCTTATCCTCACGGAAGCTCATCTGCTGGTGTTTTTTTTTCCTTCTATTTGGTTAGAAAGGGTAAACCTCGAGCTTCTAGTCCGAATCCCATGTTCTTGCTTTGCCTAGGAGAGAGCTATGGGACTAAACGCATGACTATTTCTAGCGACCTGAGAAGGCATGTTTGGTCGCTATTCATCTCAGGCTGATGTGCTGTCCTCCTAGACAGGAGGCAATCTCATTTTGCTGAGCATTCATCACCTGACTGCTAAGCTCGTGTAAACTAAAAGCAACGAGGGAGAAGTCCCTTTTTTGGCTTCAAATCCAACTAATTTGCTCGTTACTGTCACAACCTAAAAGAGGGTGAACTACAGACCGTTAATGCATCGAAGAAAATGCATCTAGCACGCCGTCTATATTGCTTCTTCTTGAGACTCGCAATACGAAATGTTATCATAACTGGATCTGACGCCAACTTGCAAGTTAAAAACACATTGAAGAGTCGCTCCTACTGATATTCAAAGATGAAATTTATCCAGAAATCTGGCACTTCGAATTATTTTCACACCTTAAATTTTAGAACTTCAAAAGGCCACCCTGAAGATGATTAAGAGATGAAGCACGCTCGGCTAAAGAAGAGGATGAAATACAGTGGAGAAGATTGAAGATTGATGTTGTGACCAATATGCATATTTGAAACACATTCAAAAAAATAAAATGGAAAAAACCAGCAGTATTCTTGATTCGTTTCAGATATAGGCACAAAACTACACAAACAAAAAAGTTAATTCTGTCCTGAAACTAGCACATAAAAATTATAATCCATCAGTGATACTATGAAGCAGAGGCTAGAAACTATTCAGAACTTTTGAACAAGCACATTCATACAACTTAAACCAAATAACGGAGCGAACAAGCTGCTTCAGTGTGTGAAAGATGTGAAGGTTTCTAGAGACCTCGATGGCACCTCCCCAGTAATGCACAACAGACCTTGAGCAAGACCACATTCTCAGCTGTCCCTAATCCTGGGAAGGTGACCTCTCTAACCTTCGATTTTCACGTGACTCAGATGTTCCATGATCATAGTGGTAATCATCCTCCTCCATATGATCACCATCACGATTCGTGCCATGATATAGATCACTGTGGCCATGATCACCTTGAACATCCATGTGATCATACCGTCCCCTGCTTCTGCGATGCTCGTAGTGATCATAAGGCTGGTCATCTTCTACATCTGGTAGCTTTTGACCCTGCTCAGGTTGTTCATACCAGCCCATATCATCCTCTGTCTCAGCATGATCATTGTCCCTTTCACCATGTCGATCCCTCTCATGTTTCAATTCATCCTGATCATGAGAACGCCCGCGGTAATGGTCACCAACTTCATAGTCCCTCTCCCTGTCCCGAGCACGATCACAACCATGGTCTCTCTCTCGATCACGCTCATAGTCACGACCCCGGTCCCGACCTCGATCACGTGTTCTATCACGGTCACGGCCTCGGTCTCTCTCTCTTTCACGATCTCTGTTATGCCTACCTTCTCTGTGGTCACGATCCCTTGGCCTGTCATGGGAGCGCTCATGTGACTTCTCCCTTTCTCTTTCTTTGTCCCTGTCCCTTCCCCTGTCACGGGACACCTCCCTCTCCCTGAGATGCACCATGCAATTAAATCAAACATATAACTTGCAAAAAGAAAACATACCCACAAGGCCCTTGTGTTGGTCCACATGTCCTTCCATATACTGTCATTGTGATTTTCAGGTAAAAACACAGTATGTGAGCTTCCTCATCCAACCATCACAAGAACATGTTATACCAAACCAAGAGTTGTACTATTTTGCAAATCCGCTTTCATAAAACATTATGTGATAACTAAATTAGAAGGTAAGAAAAAATTAAGGGTAATCATACCGTTCAGTGTGCCGATCTTCTCGTGTCCTTGGCTCCTCAGACCAAGACAATCCTCCTGATTGCTGAACCTCTCTGAGAAAGGAAAGCAAAGCATGTTAGATTGTCCGTGTTAACAATCAACTCCAAGATGACTAGAAGCATTCAGATTTTGAAGCTTAACATTATTTGAAATAATATAAAAATCCACATGGTGAACAGTACAAGCTAAAAAACAGTCATATTAAACCAAATAAGCAAAGCATGTAAAAGGTGCATCACCCCAAAGAACATGATAAACAAATATAACTATATAGCCCTAGTTCAAATGGAACTTGAGTAATTCCTTGCTTTGAAATTCCTATTGTAAACAATTGCCACCATTAGTCATGTAAGTACAAACAGGAAAGACATTTAATTTCAATATTTGGTGATAGATGTATAAACATATGAAGCCAAGATGTCTGTGGGACAAGCTGAAATCAGGGAAATTACCTCCCAGGATGCCTCTGATTAACTTCTTCACCCCCAACTCTGGTAGTTCCAAGTCCACCACCTAGTCTGCGAGGTCGCCAATTTGGTACAGTCCTACCCCGTTCAACATCCACTAGTACCCTTCTGCCATCAAGCTTCCGCCCATCAGCTTGCTTATATGCAGCTGTTGGACAAGAAGCAGTTAGAAACACAGCATGGAATGTATATTCAATAAAAGGTGCGAAACAACAAACCAAACCTTTCATGTCTCGTGTATGCATGTATTCAATGAAAGCATAGCCCCTAGGTTTATTTGACACTTTATCAGCTACCATGCAAATCTGCAAATCTCAAAGAAGAAGAATAAATAAAATGCAGCAACATAGTCAGATCTTCAAACAACTTAAACAATATTTTACCATTTGTTCTCAATAACTTAGTGATAGCTCTACAGAAAGTTAAAAGTAGTAAATCCTAAATGGCACGGCAGGCAGGTGTTATGCCTCATTAGCCGTGCTCACCTTTACTCACAGGGCTTCGAATCGCGAGATGCATCACCACCAGTGCTAGAATTGCAGAAAAACTGATAAATCAAGGCAATTTTACCAATTCTTGAACAAACTAACATCCCCTTACCAGGGAATAAATTGTTTAAATAAAAAATAGTAATGGATAAAATATGAAATATCAGGACATCTTCTCAACTCCTGATATGTTTTGATAGCCTCTAAAGCCAAAAAAATTATAAAACAAAAATTAAAAAAATTAGCAGCAATGAAATGCGTTACGACAGATTCAAATAGAAAGAAAGAGATGCTAATACTCCCAACATGCTTTACCCAGTGCAGGAAAAAGAACAGATGCAGTCTCCTTTTGTTGCTTGAAAATAAAGGCCAGAAGGCACAGTGCATCACTGCTCTGCTCAACTTAAATCCAGATTTGCTGGCAGAAAGAAGCTAGATCTTTGGACTTGGACACTAAAAAATAGGGAGTGAAAATTTTCCATTTGTGGGGTGATGTCAAAAGCTCCCTTACCAGGGATCTCCTCATATGAAGAACTTTAATACTAAAATAATGCCTAGAAACTGGAACAATCTTACCAGAGCTCTCTTAGATGAAAAACTTTGATACTAAACAATACCTAAAACATGGAATAATAAGGGTTACCATGATGATTTCTAAACCGAACTACATTGAAAGTACAGTAGTCTAGGAATCAGCAGAACAAATCCATGTCATTAGTTGCAAATAGACAGTGATAACTGTGCTATTATTTCCAATTTGTACACTCCACGAATTGGATGGTATTCTAGCTTTCTTTATTATAATACATGTGGAACAACAGAAGTGCCATATCCTAGTTGCAGTTACCAAACAAATGAAACTATGATCTATCACTATGTTGAAGCTAGGTTGAAAATGGTTTCAAAAAATAATTTACCAAGTAACAAACAAGTTAACACTGATTTATAGTTCAACAAACAAATCAGGTACAGAAAGGTGCACATGGGACAATTTTTATTCCCAACCATTTTTTTGTTCATTTGAAAAAACTGAAATAAATAAAAACACAGTTCATAAACTTTTAAAAGGGATATTTTGAAAAGAATAAATAGATTTTTTGCATGACATGTTAAGGAGAAAGTTGCTGCATAACCTCTTACCAAACCCTCATGGGTATGCTCAAAAAAACCCACCTGTTTTATTGGTCCATAAGACTCAAGCTCCCTTTTAATTTTACTCTCGGTGGTCTCATAATTCTGCAACAAAAAAAGAAGACACCAGAACAAAGAGTAAATCATAAACAATAAAATTTACAAAGAATGAGTAAAACACTTACAAGCCTAGCAACGAATAGTGTCTTGTAGGGATCTCCTGGTACTTTTGGATCATTATTAGGATCATCTGCATAGACAACAAAGATCAAGAATATGTTAAAACCTGCATTGTTCAAGTCCATATATCAAGTAATTACTACTAGAAAGGAAGTTAAACTAACATTTTTGGAGCTCCTCTGCAGCTTTCTCTGCACCCTTCTCTAGTCGTGCCATGTGAATTCTAGCCTTTCTTTGTGACTGGAGCCCATGAAAATGCACCCTCAAAGTTATAAAATATAAAACAAAACTGCTTAGAGAGAGGAAAGATACAAGACAGAGGACATGAGAAACAATGATGGACCTTGCATAAACCATAAATAAATGAACATGGTAAGAATATCAGAAACTAGAGGATCGAAATTAAAAACCACAAAAAAATAATAGAAAAAATGTAGTAAGTAGAAAACTCTACACGAGTTTCAGCCTCTTTGATAGGCGGAGCATACTCCAGATCACCAGGCTCTGCAAAGTTACTCACAAACTGAGCCATACCTGGAAAAAAAAACAAACAGAGATCCGAAACAAGACTCCAAATGCCAATAAATAAGCATCCAACAAGAGAAATCACTCTCAATAATAATATACAATAAATTAGATACCTGAATAAGGAGGGCATTTTCTCTTCTCCAGCGGGGGTTTAAACTCCAGAGGAAGTCGAGGCTCAAAAAGCTTCAAGAGATTTGTTGTTAATCCCGTCGGATGACTTTGGCCAATCTGCAAAAGTCAAAACATTCAGTACACTCCCACTAATAACAAAAATCTCAAACCTCAATTGCTTCCGACACTCTTTGGCAAAATTCCATCACAAATCCAAAAACCTATCCTTCTCAAATAAGAGAAAACAAGTTTCTATTTTCTTCCTCTCTTCGGCAATCAAAATTACACCAACTTAAACTCCTCGAATAAATATTTAAAAAATGCCACAAAATAATCAATCCTTATTGTTTATAAGAGCTTAATCAATAACGAAAACTGACACATTAACGATTCTAAAACCCTAAAAAGCATGAAGCTAGAAATATGGACAAATCCACAGAAATATTGCACAAATGCCAAAACTAGTAATCGTTTTCGATTAATTAAAAAAACAAAACCTAAAATCTCACATTAGAATCGATTTTTTTCTTAAAAACAAAGCAATAGCTTGTATGGAATCGAACCAGTTTGAGCTGGAGAACGTTGGCGCGGTTCTGTCCTTTCGTGGTGCCGCGTACAGCGGCGTTTTGGTTGCGCATGAAGGCATCGTTGTTGTCTCCCATGGTGGAGGGATCGAAGCTGTACTAGCTAGCTTGGGTTTTTGTGATTTTATAGAGAAATCGAGATTTTAACAAGATAGTGAAAATAAATTAATAATAACGTACATCGATAGGGATTTCTTATTTTTTGGATCGGCTTTTTTAGGTCCGATTAGAAGTTCTCGGAAGGAAGCGCCAGTGAGAAGGAAAGGAAAGGCGTGCGGTACTTCGTAAATAGAGCGAAACTAGATTGCTGGCGCGAATCATATATATATATATATATAAATTGATTAATATTGGTTAATATTTTTTTTAAATGAACAATATTTTTATTTAAACATTACAAATATAATATACTAGATAGATATATACTAATCTTGGTTAAACTATAAAATTTAAAATTTTAATTATAAAATTATCAAAACTTTTTATAAAATAAAATAAAAAAACACTTAATTTTCAAGCAATTATTCTTAGAGAATAAGATTGGAAAAATATCAATTTAAAATTTTTTTTGAAAATAAAGCTAAATTCAACTTAGAAAAATTGTCTAAATCTATGTCACAAGTAATGAAAATGAGATAACCTCGTAGAAATTTTTTTATAAAAATTAATTTTTAACTAACTCAATATTAAAAAATAAAAATAAAAACATTCAATTGAAAAACAAAATCTGAGTCAATCAAAACTATTTCTTCAAACCTGCAAAACATGTTATGAGAATGAGCCAACTCCAAAGAAACAAAACTATAAAAAAATTATGAAGTTAAATTTCTAACAAATTTATTATTAAAGGATGGAACTGTAAAAAAATCTATTTTAAAAAATAAAAAAATACTTGATATAATTCAAGCTAATCTATTAAAGGCAAGCACAAAAATCAAAGCAATAAAAAAGAAAAGAAAAAGAAAAAGAAAGTAAAGTAGAATGGTTCTTCGAAGCCCAATCAAAGCTCCTCAACCCATAAATATTGCATGTGGCTATAGACTGTGATAACATATTACAAAACATACCAAGAAAGAGTGGAATTAGTCATTGTAAGTCTCTATACGTAAAGGTGAGCATTTCCGGTTTGGTTTAATGTTGGGCCAAAATAATTAATCAAACTGAAATATTTTTCAAGTTTTTGAACCAAACCAAAAACTAGTTCGAATCGATCATATTCGATTCGGTTTAGTTTGGTTTTTTCTCTTCCAAACCAATTTAAATCAAAATTATTTCAATTGAGTCTTAATTATGAGTTTTTTCATTAATCATATTTTTTCAGGAATTCTACATTCGTCTTGTTTTTAATTTCACAAATCTATACTTATTTTCTAAAAAATCTTAGCTTTTTCAACATGGTTTTTTCTTAAAATGGTTAGGCATGCATGACAAAATAAAATAAAAGAACAGAGGTTGTCATTTGACTAGAAAAACAAAAGACGAAGGAAAGATCAAAAGATAGTTTACATAGATTCTTTTCTGCTTATCATCCATCGAGTGCCAAACTTAATTTTGAATTGTTGTTCTCATAATAACAACATCAAAAAGAGTACAGAAAAGCCTTTTACTATTCAAATAATAATCTTATTTCGGTATATATGCATGAAAAATTATACAATAATTATATGATTATGTGAGAAATAGAAAAAAAGGATAAAAAATTAAAAGAAAAAATAAAAAGGTGTATGTCTTTTACATAAGGAATAATAAAATTACAAAAGTGAAAAGAGTGGCGTGCCTTTGATAGAAGAAGCATGGAGCAAAGTTTAACAAATAGCAAGAGTGTGAAGAAAAATAAAAAAATAAAGATGCAAGGAGCAAAGTGAGAGGAGAGATGCACATAGCAATGGAGGGAGGTGGCTAGTTTTGTTTTCAGAGGAAAGCTAATTTTGATTTAGGGTTAGGAAAACATTCTAATTATACCAAAAAAATTTTAAGTGTTGACTTGGTTAAACCAATTTGGTTTGGTTTGGTTTAATCAGTTTTAGAAAATTACAAAAGTGAAAAGAGTGGCGTGCCTTTGATAGAAGAAGCATGGAGCAAAGTTTAACAAATAGCAAGAGTGTGAAGAAAAATAAAAAAGTAAAGATGCAAGGAGCAAAGTGAGAGGAGAGATGCACATAGCAATGGAGGGAGGTGGCTAGTTTTGTTTTCAGAGGAAAGCTAATTTTGATTTAGGGTTAAGAAAACATTCTAATTATACCAAATTTTTTTTAAGTGCTGACTTGGTTAAACCAATTTGATTTGGTTTGGTTTAATCAGTTTTAAACTTTAAAAACCGAAACTAAACCGAACCAAAATTGTTTTGTGATTTTTTAGTTGGTTAATTCAGTTTTTTTATGTGATTTTTTTGGTTGTTTTGTTTTGTTTTCTCAATTTAATTATTGTTCAGTTTTTTTGCTCACCCCTAACTACTTGCATCATCAAAGTTTAGTGGCCTTTCCCATGTACAATAAATTTTCTTTTTTGTTTTTTTTTCATTAAAATTGGTCCCTAAATTGGAAAGATTCAATTTCATCCCTAAAACTTTAATTATTTTAAATTAATTAAATAGAATTTGTTATTTCTAAACCAAGGAGAACCCAAGTGCCTGACTTTTTTCCTAAAAAGTTATGAGATTCCCATGTAAAACCAGCTAAAACGAACCATGATGTCTCGTGAAGAACCAAATAAATATAAAAAAAAATGAAATTTAAAATAAATAAATAAATAATCAGTATTGTAATTCACGGTGTTATTCTAGTTACTTTTTGTTTGCTTGTAACAATTATTTTTTATTTTGTTTTTTGTATTAGAGGGAAATTTCATGCTTTCAAAGTTGTTTTATTTTACACACTTAAAGTGGTTCATTTTGTTTTTTGTTTTTTGTATTTTTTAAAGGTTGGGATATTCTTAAGTTTTATATATATATATATATGGTAGTTTGATAAATAAAATAAAAATAAAAGTTCATGACACATGTATTGCACGCATCAACTATTCCATTAACTTTGAGTAATATGTGTAACTGACTTTAACAGTGGTTCATTTTGTTTTTTGTTTTTTGTATTTTTTAAAGGTTGGGATATTCTTAAGTTTTATATATATATATATGGTAGTTCGATAAATAAAATAAAAATAAAAGTTCATGTTTCGCATCAACTACTCCATTAACTTTGAGTAATATATGTAACTGACTTTAACGGTTAAAGACTATCTCCACCATGTCATTGGATTCCTCACGATATCCCCTTCCTTATAAGATGACTCATATGTTTTGTTGTTTGACAAGTTATTATTGACAATGTTTTTTCTTTTTTTTTCTCTCTCCTTTCATGAAATTCACCCTAGCCATTTAAAATTTTAGAGTAATCCTTTTAGTTGCACATATTTGAATGTTAGTCCTTATTCTTTTAATTTGTGATTTTTGTCCTTGGTCCTTTTGTAGATTTTTTATTTTTTATCAATTTAATTTTTTTAATCTAGATTTATTATTATTATTTAATTTTGGTCCAATTTTTTTTATTTCTTAATCCTTTTCTTGCCCTTTTTGTGAGCGTTGAATTGTTTTTAATTTCAACATTTAATTAAAAAAAGGAGATTAATTTGTTATTTTTTTAATTTAACCCTCATTGTTTTTGTTATTTTTTCTTGTAATTATTTTGTTAATTTAATTTTTCTTTTTAATTTAACCCATCATTCCAAAATTATCCATTCTCTCATTTGTTTTTTTTTTTATGATAATCATTCTTTTAATTGCTATTTTTTATTATTTTATATATATTTTTTTTTTAATTTCATCATTTGACATTGGATTTATTAAAAATTAAGCTTCATGGTTTTTCAAAGTTTAGTGATTCTGATTAAATGGTCTGAGTCATGAGTTTTATAAGCAATAACAAGAGTGGACATTGTTTTTTTTTTGTTTACTTATTACTCGGCATTGAGTATTTTTTACAAAATAAGCTTTTATGGTTTTCTTTGTTTTATTTTATATAAGGTTATCTCAATCTCATGACTTAACTTATGAGTTTTGCGGGTTAACTTGTGTGAGCTCACTTGTTTTTTTTTCTTTTAATTACTCTTTTTTCTCTTAAATCATTTTGTGTGAATAATTTTTATTTATTTTTTAAAATTTAATACTTTAATATTTGATTTGTTGAGAGTTAGGTTTCATGGTTTTTTTATAATTGATGCTTCCAGTCAAATAGCTTGTGTCATAAGTTTTGTAAGCCAACAATATTTTTTTAAATGATTTTTGTGATTTTTTTTATTTTTCTTTCTATCTAATTATCCAATCTCATAACATAATTAGTGGGTTTGGTGTGTTGAACCGAGTAAGTTTCAGTTTTTTTTTGGCTTATAATTGCTTAAAAAAATTATTTTTTTATATGATTGATTTTTTTTTCTCAATTTTATTATTCAATATTTGATTAGTTGAAAATTAAGTTTCAAGGATTTCCAAATTTGATGCTTTTGATCAAATGATGTGAGTCAGGAACTTAATAAATTAACACGAGCTGACATCATTTGTTTTTGGGTTTAACTTTTTGAGTTAGTAATTTGGTTTCTTAATTGAGTTCAGGTCTGAGATTTAATAGGGTTACAATTTTAGAAAACTAAATTGGGGTTGCATTTTTTATGTTATTAATTAACCGAAGCTATTAAACCTAGTTAACTAAATTTCTTTTACTTCTTTATAAATTTTAGTATCGCCTTAACTTTGTTTTTTTTATATTCAAAACAATTTAGACCGGCTCATGACATTATGCTAGTCATCAATTTAACTTCACTTGGATCACTTTTTTAACTATGATCTGTTTTTTATTCTCATGATATTATGCTAATTATCAATTTAACTTTATTTGGGTCACTTTTTTAATTATGGTTTGTTTTTTTATTTTATTTTTTATTTTGACATTTAATATTTTATTTATTATAATTAAGCTTTTTAATTTGTTTTAATGTGGGTTTCTTGATTTTATTATGATATCAAGTCCTAAATCTTGAGTTTGATAAGTTAATCATTATTGTTTAGAATCGATCCAATATATTATCGTTTTAATATTTTTTTAAAAAAAATTTATATCATTTAATATATTATCATTTAAGTATTTTAAAAATATTTTGGCAATTAACACTCATTTTTTTACTTTCTAATGTCTTAATTTTTTTTTTGCTGAAAAAAAAAACCCGGCGAGCCCATGGTAAAAATCCTATGCTTTGGCATGGTGAATATTCGTTTTTATTTTGTTTTTGCATGCTTAAAAAATAAAAACACCAGGTTCTTTGTAGGCCATTCAATTTGGGAGATTCATGTCAGAAACCTGGAGCTGCTAGAACTTATTATTCTGTTTTAACACCTTGATTTGTGAAACCCTAACTTTCTTCTGCATCATCCAATTTTAACCTCAAAATTATAAAACATTTAATAAAGCTTTTCACAAAAGAAAAGGCAAAGAAGTTCCCAACTCAATCTTACAACTTTCTGAAAGAATTCATGTTCGTTATAGAAGTTGCTTGAATCAAATTGTGACATAGGTCTGATCTTCAATCCCACGAACAGTTTTTTTTTTTTTTGAAACGCCAATCTCACTAACAGATTGGGAAGATGATATTTGGACAACATATAAAGTGAAAACAGAAGATACAAACGAAGGTCCACTGCGTAACATTTTAAGAACTGTACAAACCAGGAAGAGGTGAAGCAGAAGAAAGAATTTAACAACATAGTAGTTTTTATAGTAGAACAAGATACACGTCATAACAGAGAAAACTCACACATACTATAGAAGCTAGTGTCTGCTCAGTATATGAAATCCCAGGTATATTCACACTTGCAATCCCACATATGATGAGAGAAACAAATTCAATTAGACCAAGATTTAGGGTATCTTGGTGACTGCCATCTATGTTTTTTCACAAACATGGCAAAAAATCATTAGGACCCCTTAAATATTTCGTCTCTCCTCTCTGAAGTTTATCCTTCAAACAAACACAAAGAAACAAGTTCCAAATCAACAGAATCACTTGAAAGAAAAACAATGACCATGTATATTAGTATGTCTGCGGTCGTTGTTTGTTCTTGACCACCAAACTGGCTCATAATTTGGCATTTAGGCATTCAAACCTTGTCCATTTTTATGGTCAGTAATTAGACTCGCTATTTCTGTGGATCCCTGAAGGGCCTGTTACTGGGGATTCGTTGCTTGATGTTCCAAGCTCATTGCTTCCAAACTCTTGACTATTTAGTGCCACCTGCCTGAACCTTTTCATATCTGCATTATATGAACTTGTATCATAGTCTGAGCTTCCGTTCGACCCGGAGAAGATTGAGCTCTGGCCAGGCTTTGTACCCTCATTTAAGTCATCCAGTAACACATCTCCTTCTAATGCACGTGCTACCTATTTTGCAGAACAATCACTATAAGTCTAGTAGTGTACTCGTAATAATTACTAAGAAATTACCAAGTGGCAATGAAGTTATTTGATGATACCTGACTCATTTTTGGGCGCTTTCTTGCAGAATGACGAATGCTGGCTGCAGCACAAGCTATCATTCTTTGCATCTCTTGATGATTGTAGTGATTCTCCAACATTGGATCGACCAACTCGTTGTAATTGCCTGTGTCCAATGAAGTAATCATAAGTGGTCGAGCCTGTCCATCACACAAACACAAATATTATATCTATTGACACATAACACAAGATGGCAGGTATTTCAAAAACTTTATTGAAACTCGAAAGGTTTATTCTGAAGAGCATTTTAGTCAAACTTAGATAGCAATAGAGAGAGCACAAACCCAGTCCACCAAGCTATCTTCCATTGCACTTGAAGGATCAACAGGTTTCTTCCCTGTTATGAGTTCCAAGAGCATGACTCCGTATGAGAAAACATCAGATTTATCAGTCAGCTTGCCGCTTGAGGCATACTCAGGAGCCAAATACCTGCATTCGTATTGGAGAAGTTATTAGGGGGGTGAATTCATTTTAAATATTTCTTCTCTTTGACAGATAAGAATGTTTCGAAAACTAGTTTAATAGTCCACGGGAAGTTTATTTGCCGAAACTTTCTCTCATATCATCATATTAACAGTAACAGCTTTATCATTTCCCAAAAGGAAAATAAATGCTTAAGACTTTGCCAAATAGCTTCGAAAATGAGTCTAGTCCACCCTCAACTCACAAAAGAATGCCTTATCATAGCTTACCCGAAAGTACCCATGACACGGGTAGATACATGAGTATAATTGTCAGAAGACAGCTTAGCCAGTCCGAAATCAGCAACCTGAATAAGCAAAACAGCATGATCAACTAGTTTAGTCAACAACAGCATTGTTTTGATGGAGCTACTGCTATAGGGCTATCGTATATGTGTGTACATGTAGAATAAAGAATAAATCTAGTTCTATCAGGAGAATGTACCATGGCTTCAAAGTTGTTGTCAATGAGGATGTTAGCCGCTTTAATATCACGGTGGATAATCCGAGGATGGCCTGCACATATTTTTCAACTAAGTAACAGAAAAATGTGTGGGCGCCTATATATGTGCATGGGAGAGAAAGGGAGTGTAGAATTTCTTACAGTCTTCATGAAGGTAAGCAAGACCTTTGGCAGAGCCTAATGCAATACGGAGCCTAGTTGGCCAATCCATGACTGGAAGACCCTTTCCTGCAAAACGAAAGTTTGACATTATCTTGTTAATTCATTTTTATTTTTTTTTGCAAAATTTCGTTGTGTGAGGTTGTGCTGATGCAATCAGGATGCCTTGAAGCTTGAAGGCTTGACGTATCGTCCAACATATATAGCCTATGCATTCTTTTGTCAAATCTAGATCTATTGATGCCTTGAGATTGGACAAGCTTATCTTTAATCTTAGAAAGGCTACAGTTAAGGCACCATCAATTTCTTTCATCATTCAACAAGAAACTTAACAATTGAGAGGTACCATAAAAGCAGAAGCGGAACCAGAAACTTACCATGAAGGTGATGTTCCAAGGTCTTGTTGGGAACAAACTCATAGACCAACATTCTTTGCCCTCCAGCAATACAATAACCAACAAGTGACACAAGATGTCGATGATGGACACGACTAATGATCTCAACTTCAGCCTGGAATTCTCGCTCTCCCTGTCCACTACCTAACTTTAAGCTCTTTACTGCAATATCCTTTCCATTAGGCAACACACCTTTGTGCACATAACCGAACCCTCCTTGACCCAATAGATTAGCTTGATCAAACCCGTTTGTAGCTGCTGCTAACTCATCATATGTGAAGGTACTTTTGTTGAACCCAAGAGCAATATTTGGTGATGGAGGCGGCAAGGGGGGGCGGTAAGGACCAGAGTAATTGGAGCTCATATCACTACTATTCATCATCGGTGGAGGTGGAGGTGGTGCGGACCAGCCAGACCCCAATGGACCTGGTGATTGGGATAGCTTCATACCATGTTCTGTTGGGAGACCATTGTGCCAGTTTGATTGCTGTGGGCTGTTATACGAAAATTGTTCACTTCCTGTGCATGAACATAGTATATGATCAACGAACGATCGGATTGATTTCTAATTGGAGCAAAAATACAGAAACAAGATTCAGGAATAATCTCTTTAGGTATTCAACAAGATTTTTACTCGGCGGCTCTTCAAAACTGTTCCACGTATATATAAAGGAGTCTTTGGCCTCATTTTTATCGTTAGATTGGAACGGTGATACATGATCCATAGCAGGTTCAAAATGAATTGAAGCAACAAACTAAGAAGCTTCTTATGCGTAACCAGTTTCTGAATCTTAAATTAGACTCTCCAAGTTAAAATACGAACC
Organism: Populus euphratica; assembly: GCF_000495115.2. Lineage (NCBI taxonomy): Eukaryota > Viridiplantae > Streptophyta > Magnoliopsida > Malpighiales > Salicaceae > Populus > Populus euphratica. Next base: position 433,426 of record NW_011500050.1, on the reverse strand, counting down.
CCTTCTCCCATAACAGTTAGTAAAAGGAAACAAATAGCTCGAACCTTTCTGAAATCGGATGAACCATTTTAAATCTTCTTTCCAAGATACAACAGGGAAGTCAGGTCTTGGAACTTTTTCTATTTGAAAATTAAGAAAGTACGTAAAGCATACTATCTGCAGAAAACATGGTTTTTCGTCCATTTGCAGTTGAGACTATGCAATCCAACCATGATGGTTGGTAGTGTTATAATGCAATCAATCGTGATAGAAATGATTTACTAAGAGACATGAGGTTTAATGATTTAGCATCTGTACCTCCTTGAGGATTTTCTCCATAATAATGCATATTTTTTCTCTTCTTCCTGCGCGAACAATATGCACATATGAAGATCATGGCAATAAGGAATATCCCAGCACCAACCGCCACCCCAACAACAATTTTCATCTGATCCGAAGAACCTCCACTATTTGATGAATTCGGAGGAGGAGGAGGAGGTGGTGGTGGTGGTGGTGGTGGTGACAATGATCTAGAATTGGGTGGAGGAGGTGGCGCATTGCTGTGTTTGGGAGGGGGTGGAGGAGGAGAATCACTAGTAGGTGGTGGAGGTGGTGGAGGAGATGATGCATCTGGTGGTGGAGAATCCGACTGAGGTGGGGGTGGGGGTGGGGGTGGTGAATTCTTAGGTGGGGGTGATGAAGCTGGTGGAGGAGGAGGGGAGCCAGAACCTGGTGAGGGAGCATCAGGGGTTGAAGACATGTCTCTTTTTTATCTCATGAATAAGATCTTCCGGCCAAAAGGATATCTGGTGCCGAAACACTCTTTAAAAAACACGCCGGAAACTCTACGTATCCCCTAAGTGCTCTTCTCAAGATTTTTTACGATCCCTGAAAATATTAATGACAGAATCAGGAGAAATCAAGTGAATCACAACACATATTCTAACATGCATACAAGAAATATAACAAAACAATAGTAGTAATGTTTAGTATAAGGCTGCCCTAACAAAGCATGATCATGGTTATTCTCCTTCAACCACCTTCATGTCTTCACTAGCTCTCCTTTCCTACGAGATCTTATGGAGATATCACATGTAATTTCTTACATTTCTCTTCTGTTGATCCCCCTGGAATATCATCTTACGTTTTTTTTTTTATTATTATTATAAATCAAGTACTGGACGGAGAATAAAATTATAAACGGAGAAAAATACCTGATTGAAGAAGATAGGTAGGATCTCAAAGGTAAGAGAAGAAAAGGGGTTGCTTGGTAGAATTCCAATTCTAGAAAGAGATACCTGTAACCTCCTACAAAGGAGGACCTCTCTCTCTCTCCCCCCCTTCTTGTGTCTCCAACCCTAGAAGCTGGTTACTTTTTTAACCATTTCTTTGCTGTATTCCTGCTTTCCCCTCGTTGAACCAATAACTTTCCTAGGACATAATAGCAAATATTAAGGTTCAAATATAAAGCTGTCCACCATTGATGGTTTTGTTCACACTTGTAAGAAGCACAGCCTCAGAGACAAAACATTTTAGTACAGCTTTCGGTTGATCCACAAGAGGCATGGTTAATTATAAAAATGAAGTCCAAGAATAACGAGGCATGCATATGGTAAAAACTCAATCTGGCAAAATCAAGCAGAACATTATTTCCTCTAGCCAGCTGCAGCTACTTTTCAGGGTAGCCCTTGGAAATCGTAATTATGACTAATGAGATCATTCCAGCTATGATTTTCCCCTAATATAGCATTTGCTCCATGCCTTGTCATCCTTAATTTGATCTATATATAGAAAGTTAAGCATTGAAATAATTACAATTGATGCCAGATACAGTATACCTCGTCCATTGCGATGCAAACTATATCAAACGTTTTGTAATTACAAAATGCTATAAATGCAATAAATTATTATAAAAGATAAATGTAAAGACAGCCACCACCAATCTTTTAAGCTGGCAAGGACTTCAGAATAATTGCAAACCCTTCGTCAGGAAAATTTCTTTCTTTACCTTCAACCAAATATATATAGATGGCGGCGTTCTTCTTCAGCTTTGTTCATCAAATAAAGAACAAAAGAATATTTTCTACAAGTGCATCATCCAATATCTTCGAAAAAACCATCGGTAACAGCGGAACATGGATTGCAAATGGAAGATGGTGGCGTTTATGAACCTCTATCATAGCTAGTTTATTAGCCCGTCACAACAGTGATAGAACATCAGAGAAACGAAAATTTACATCATTCAATCATAATGCTTTAAAAGCACCAGCGTCGAGTCAAAGTACCCTATGAAGAACTGGAATTCAAACTTCAAAAGGAAATTCAATGTTTAACTTCCACCAAATTCTGAATTTGAGCAGAAGTCATGTCTGATGCTTCACAAGAACAAAATATATATATATATATATATATATATATAGTCAATAATCCTGAGACATCCATCCTTGAATCAATAAATTCAGGTTGAGAGAGACTTTGTGGATTAACTGTGGATCAAATCTCACGGATACTATGCTGCGTCATGCATGAAATGGCCCACAGGTGCAAAGCTGTTCACGTACGGAATATACTTCACAAAACCATCAGTCCTGGCATCACTTAACCGTTCCATCCTATGTGCTCTTACATGATAAGCAATCACTTTCTTCCCAAGAGTAATGATCAGTGTGTCATCATTCACAAATGCCAAAGCCCGGCATTCTCCATCTACAAGGTGTCCCAAAAACTCAGAGTGAAGAGGAATTATACACCGCAGGCTCATGTCCATATTCCCGTAGACCTCAATTGACCATGCATCATCTTCTTTGTGAGGCAAGAGGTAGCATAACTCCCCCCGCATATCTGTCAAAGCACCAGTTGGTTTTCTACTTGGTGGGAGACTGACAATCCCATACACTTCTTCCTTTAAATCGAAAACCAGAACTGTACCTGATTCGGTTTCCCAATAGACAAATCCTCTGGTGTAGAAACCATCACCATTTAGAGGCAGAGCATCCAGCTCCAAGCATACATCATTGGAGACTCTCCAAGAGTTTGTCCTTGAAGAGTATATTTCAAACTGAAGAGCTGCCTGGTCAGGTAAAGTGACCGCACAAATAAGCTCGTATTGCGCTTCAAAGTTGAGTATATCAGGTTCAAAGGCAAGTGCTATGGCTGTTTCAGGTCCATGATATAAAATTGGCTTTGGAACCATCCTCCATCCCTCAGTCACAGGGTTGCAGATGTAGTAGGCATTGTCTCCGAGGCGGCTTTGGCAGCCAAGTAAACCATTGCAAGAGGTTCTTACGTCAACAGGTTCAGGCAAGAAACAGAGAGTGGGGTTAGGAACGCCATAAGCAACTGGATTGAGTGATATGAAGGAGGGACTCTCGCCAGGAAACTGACAGAAAAGACCAGAAATATGCCTGAAGCGGTTTGTCTGCGTGTGGACAAAAAAGGGACAGTTTATCCAACTAAGCCACTCTTTAGAAACAGTCTTGAACCTGCTCAAGGACTTGGCTGGAAGGAAACAGAGAGCATACTGCCTAACAACATCTTGAATTTCCATGTCCTCCTTCTGCTTTATGTGGTCAGGAAATTTAACACAGTTTTCCAAACTCCTGTAAGAACTGGACTTGTATGAACAACTTGGATTCTGTAAACGAAGAAAAGAGCGGCTATTAAAGAATTTGCAAACGAAGGAAAAGATAATTAAGAGTCTCCATAAAACCATCACAACGACAAACAATACACAAAAGAAAGTCTTTTCATAACAATTAAACATAAATGAAGGGACACATGACAGGACCAGGAGGGACTACAAGGCTTTTATAAATTAGTTACTGAAACTGGAGCAAGGTCTCAGATCACATGAAAGATTGCTCCTTTTCTCCACTACATCGTCTCTCATTTCGGAGATTTATTGAAAAAATAGATAAACAGATCACGTATCCAATTACTGCTGACAGAAAACAAAAGAATAACACCACCATCCTCCAAATCGAGGGTCAAGGCAAGGACAATGCACTAATTTCAAATAGATACTGAACCAGCATACTGGGAGTTACACTGTTTCCAACTATTTCTCAAAACTAATTTAAAGGCCTCATTGTTAACTTCCTAAAGAAAACAGAAGCCAAAAAAAAAAAACACAAAATCACATTATTGTCATTAAGACACTGACATCATATCTGATAATAAGCTCAATGGAGCATACCATTTCATGTGAACCCCCATCCATTAACATGAGAGATGAGATGCTGATGTTCTGTTGGAAGCTTCCCTCAGATGAATCCACTTCATCTGGCATGATGGGGTCATCTTCTGTTTCTTCCATTTGCTTGTCCACCAACTCAGCCATGTATCTTCGATCAAATGAAGCAAATAATCAATTCGAGTGGAACAAAATAACACATACATTCATAAATATAAATGATACTAAAAATAGAAGAGCTGTTCATTCTTCAATCCCAAGAGTGTCTGAGGGCAGCTGTTGTGTTTTCATGTTTTTTTTCTCAGGACAGCCAGACTTTGAGTAGAGCATTATCAATAACTTGCGTGGGTATCCCAAAAGTTGCCTAAATATTCCCAAACTTCTCTCTCATTATAACAGTATCAAAAGACATAACAACATATGACAAATATAATAATAAAAAACCATCAAAATGTTTGTATAATAACTGAAAGAAGAATGATATTGTCCATCAATAACACAACACAACAGATCTAATCCAATATTCTTTTCTGTTACCATCATATGCTAATTTCCGCACGTGACCCATTAAAAATGAAAAATAATTAAAAGAGAATAAGAGCATTGCAGTTTAGGCCTTAGGGATTATTTTTTCTTAATATAGATTGGAAAGGTAACAGATAGGCAACCGACATAACTCCAATTAATTACCTTCAATCCCGAATACTTGACGTACGAAAATAAGTCAAAAAAGTGGAAAGCAACTTTACATGAATGAAAACCTAGCACATCTATGCTTTGCTTTCTTGATCATCGAGACATTATTAAACGTTTCAGATTCACACCATGAAAACCCACACGAATTTCAGTATGACAATTGCTTTCTTGAGTCGCAAGATTCTTTTAACTGTTCACTTATAGCGTAACCGAATCAGACGTATTTCTATTTTTATGATTTCTTTCCCATTCATCTGCTTTTCATGCATTTCCCTGAATCCAAACAGATAATAACGTATAAAAAGAAAAAAAAAACAAGAAACAAAACCCACCAACAAATCCTTAAAACTGTAAAAGAAACCCAAACTAAAAATTGTAAAAAGGAAAGAAACAGAGCAAGTAAAGCGCTAAAGAACAGAACTTAGAAAGCATTTGAAGCGCACACGAACGGTATCGACTTCGTCCAAAACATAAAAATTTATACATATCACACTTTCACATAAAACAACACAACACAAACAAGAAGAAGAAGAAGAAGAAGAAGAAGAAAACTTGACATTGTAAGAAAAAAGATTGAAGAAAAAGAGTCTTTAAAGCGTAATTGAAAATGAAAGAAAGAGAAACAGAGCATCGAAAACAAAGAAAGAAACAGAGAGAACCCATGCACAGACGGAATCTCATAAAATAAAACAAAAATTGATTTTTTTTCAAAACCCAAACACACACGTAAGAAAAATGAAAACCAAGATCGTATTTTCAAGTTAAACACCAATAAAGAGCACAGTCAGTGGAGAGAATGAAAAACAGAGGATATTAAACTTAATAAAAATCGATATTTAGTGTAAAACAGTGCATAAATTAAAATAAAACAACACGATTGCCTTAAGAACCCTACGAAAACCACGCAAAAAGGCGAGAACAATTTCAGCAAAAATCATTAAAAGAGATGTAATCACCAAACCAGAAAACAGTTAACCTTGGAAGAAAAAAACGAATCACGTTAAAGTGATTGTACAAAAACAAGAGAGGGAGAGGGAGATTTTACCTTTCGAAACCTTAAAAATTGCGAATTTGATTACTGGACTGATTTTTATTTGAGAGGGAGGGTGGGAAGAGAGAGTTTGTCAAAAGTAAAACTGGGAGTTGCAAAGAATGTGAAGAGAACAAAGGTGGTGCGGTGTTGTCTGCTGGTATTGTACGTGAGGAACAAAGGTGGTGCGGTGTGGTCTGCTGGTATTGTACGTGAGGAAATGAGAAATCAAATGATACAAATACTCGTATCACATGCATATCAATTATCAAAGTAATTGAGAAAATGAATGAATATATTATAAATGGTCTCTCTCTCTCTAAATTTGAGAGTCTCCTCCTTGGTTTCTTTATCTGAAACTTGGCTACGAAGTTGTTACTTACTTTATTTTAAACTTACCTCCGAAGCTAGTGGGCTTGTATGGACTTTATTACAAGAAAGACAGATCGAGAATTGAAACCATTATTTACATGTCTAAAAATGTGTATTTTTACGGTGAAGAAATGTTTTTGAGATGTTTTTTTTTAATTATATTTTAAAATTGTTTTGATATTCAAATATTAAAATAAAAAATTTTAAAATAAAAGGAGAAAAAAGAAAAGTGGCTCTCCTAAGCTTAAGTGATTGTTTGCCCGTATAAAGAGAACAAAACCAGAGCAATTATCTACTTCACCAAAAACAAACGGTGGTGGAGGCACTTCATTCTCCCACCCTGTGGTCGAAAGCCACGATATGAACAATAAACGGAAAGATAAAGCAAATAAAACAAGTTTAAAGGGATCTAAATGCAAGTGCCAACAGCCAATTGGAAGAATTTCTTTAAGACCTTCCCATAGAGGAGATGGGGTTTGTCCACCAATGGCCAATCATTAGAAAAGCCACTTTTGAAACTTGAGCAGCAGTTTATGTATTTGCCAACAAAAAATAAATAAAAAAGAGCAATATGATGCCATATAAATCATACCAAAGCAGCAGTTTATGTATTTGCCAACAAAAAAAAAAAAAAAAGAGCAATATGATGCCATATAAATTATACCAAATAATCAATTAATCAATTAGAAGTTCTAATTGAACTAATTATAACATCAATGATAAAAAAAAAAATTAATATGCATTTAATGAGTTAATTCGAAGTATTTAAGTCGTAATAAGTTTCAATAAAGCTATAACTTTAATAAGTGATGACCATACCTATTAACTCTCGGTTTAAAATTGATAAAATACTATAGCAGACATCATAATAAAATGAATAAATTTCAATTGAATAGTGTATTATTAAAAGAAAATTCATGAAATATTGGGCAAAATTTTTTAGAGAAAAATATAATGGAACTCCGAGTAAATAAAAGTATATATCTACCCGCGAATAATATTGACTGTCAATGTAAAACCCATACTGAACCATGTGATTTTTAACCAAAAAAAATAAAAATTATAAGATATTTTATTATGATTACAGGTAAATGCCCTAAATGAACATTATTAATTCTGGATGAAATAAGAGTAAAGATATGTACAAAAAATTATGTAATTAAAGGCTTTACAAAAAGTACTTATGTTTAGCATGATGGGTTTAAGAATAAATATTTTCTTGAAAATAATAAAAAGACTTTTATACTTGTATCATTATCATCTAGACAAACTTATGAATATCAATTGAAGCTGGAAAAGGAAAGTGAGGCTAAAAGTTTAAAACAATAGTGTGAGGATACGAGGAATAGTGAAAATAATATAAGCATTGAAAGAACAAATTTGACCAAGATGGAGGAAAAAAAAAGAAGAAGAAAAAAAGGGTAAGAAAAGAAGAAAATAGGGGATATAAAGAAATAAGTTAGTTTTTATATGAAAAGGAAGAAGATTAATATGTATTAAAAAAATATATTTTAACAATAATAAACTTAATTCTTGTATTCCTAATGTTTGTGTTTCTTTGTTGCAGTATTATAATGATATTTTTTTTCTAATTTATTAGGGAAATCAAATATCAAATTGATCTTGTACTTGGAGTAGCAATCTCTAACAGTCAACCTATAAAAGTAATCTTGAGGTGATAAAAGAACTATAAAGGGAAGAGAATGAATTAATAGTAAAATGGTACATAAAAGAAAACACGAGTTCATTTTCAAATCCAATATTGTTGATATTAAAAAAGGATGTGATTTGGAGAATGTATATTGATTATTATATGATGAATAATATTATGGTAAAGTGTAGACATTCTATCCCTAGATTTAATGACATGTTAGATAAACTGCATATATCAAGTGTGTTTTCTAAAATTGATTTGAAAAGTGGATGTTATTAAATTAGAATAAAAAAGAAAGATAAATAAAAATTTTTTTTTAAAACTAAATATAGTTTGTATAAGTGGTTAGTTGTGTTTTTTAAACTTATTAATACACTTAGTACTTTTATAAAATTAATAAACCATATTTTGAAAAATTGTATAGGTATGTTTGTTATAGTTTATTCTTTATGATATTCTAATTTCTAGTAAAAATTTAGATAAGCATTTTGAACATTTGAGGAATGAATTGAATATTTAAAGACAAGAATATTTATATGCTAATTTGAAGGAAAAAAAAGAGTAACTTTTGCGTGGAGAAAATTATTTTTCATGGTTATTTTATTAGTACAAAAGATATTGAAATGGTAAGTAAAAGGTAAGAGCTATCCAAAAATGGTCTACACCTAAGTCAATTACAAAGATAAAAAGTTTTCATGATTTGACTATTTTTATAAGATGTTTATTAAAACTTTCAACACTTTGGCCAAATCTTTAACTGAAATTGTTAAGAAGTTAGTACGATTTAAATGGAGTAAAAAAACTAGCGCATGCATTTAACATGTTAAAGAAAAAAATGGTTTCGACTCCATTGTTACCATGACCTAAATTTACAAAAACTTTTAAGATTGATTGTGATGTCTCAAAGATAGGTACTGAAGTAATTTTAATATAGGAAAAATGGTTCATAGCTTATTTTAGCGAAAAGCTTAAATTATCCTACTTATGATAAGAAACTTTACATTTTGGTGGGAGCATTAGATATTTGGAAACATTATTTATAGCCTAAGGAATTTATGATCCATTCTGATCATGAGTTATTAAAACATCTGAAATGTTAAAGAAAATTGAATCGACAGCATGTCAAGTGGGTTATGTTCATGTAAGCATTCTTATATGTGATAAAATATAAGCAGTGTATTATAAAACATAGTGACCGGTACATTATTATAAATGTATTACTTCTTCCAACTTTAAATGCTAGATTATTAGTATTTGATTATATGAAATATTTATATAATGATAATAATTCCAGTCAAGTTTATAAAGCATATGAGAATTCAGCATTTGACAGATTTTATAGCCTTAATGGTTATTAAAAAAAACAGATTATGTGTGCCTAATTATTCTATGCATGATTTTATTTTTTTTTATGAATCACGTAAAAGAAATTTAATGGGACACTTTAGAGTTGCTAAAACTTTAGATTGTTTGCATTAGTGCTTTTATTAGCCTAAAATGAAAAGGAATATACGAAGAACTTATGAAAGGTGCATAACATATAGACAAGTTAAGTCTAAAGTTTTAGCTCATAATTTATATACTCATTTATCAGTGTCTAAAAAGGACCTTGAGCTAATATATCTATGAGTTTTATTTTTTGTTTGCTTAGTTTAAAAAGTAGCAAGGATTTTTTTTATGGTTACAGATAAATTTTCTAAAATAAAATATTTCATATTTTATCATAAAACCGGTGATGTAACTAACATAGCAAATATATTCCTTAGAGAGATAGTTCATCTTCATCAGGTTTCTAGAAGCATTGTTTATGATCGTGATGTTAAATTTCTTAGCTACTTTTGAAAAGTTTTTTGTTTATGATCGTGATGTTAAATTTCTTAGTTACTTTTGAAAAGTTTTGGTGGGAAATTAGAAAAAATAAATTATTATTTTTTATTACTTATCATCCAAAAATAGATGGTCAAGCTCAAGTAGTTAGTAGAAAATTAATTATATTGTTAAGAATTATCATTCAAAAGGATTTGAAGATTTAGGAAGGTTGTTTGTCGTTTATTGAATTTGTATATAATAAAAATGTGCATTCTATTGTTTATTGTTTTTCTTTTAAAGTTGTTTATGGTTTTAATTCTTTTAACTTATTTGAATTTGATTATTTTACCTATTGATGATAGGGTTAGTCTTAATGACAATAGAAAAACATAGTTAGTGAAGGTTGTCCATAAGAGTGTACAACGATAAAAATAGAAAACAAAATGAGCAATATGCATTCAAAAATAATAAGAACAAAAAAAGAGGTTATATTTGAACTAGATGATTGGGTTTGGGTGTATATACACAATAAGAGGTTTTTAAATATAGATTTAAGTTGATGCAAAGAAGAGATGATCCATTCTAAAACTTTGAAAGAATTAATGACAATATCTACAAAGTAAAATCTACCTGGTAAGTATATTGGTGCTACTTTTAATGTTACTCATCTCTTATTGTTTAATGTAAATGATGATTTGAAGTTGAATTCTTTTGAAAAGAGAGGGGATAATACAATACAAACTACCCCAAATAATCCATTAGAAGTTCTAGTTAGGCCAATTACAAGATCAATGGTTAATAAGCTCAAATATGTATTTAATAAGATTATTTAGAGTATTTGGGTCAAGCTAAATTTCAAAGAGACTAACTTTAACAAGTGATAATTAAATCTTAATTAACTTAATATATATACAAAAAGATCATGATCCATCTATTTCCCAGGCTTAATTAATTTTAGCATTATGGTCATCTCTTCATAGGCATTATATGAGAGTTTAGTTTCTATTTCCTAGACATTTGATGATTATGTATAAAAGGAAACCTCTCTTATTTCATGAACGAAACTTTACCTTTTCCTTTCCTGAGAAATAAAAGAAGGTTTCAAAGTTTTTTTATCCCCTTTCAAAATATAATCATATTATGAAGTAAGTACAACTAATAAAATACAATTTTTTAAAAAAATAACATTTCACAATAATATAAAGCCAATATAAAAATTAGAAACTCACAGGGAAATAGGAGAGAAAGAAAAATAAAAATAAAGGCATCCTTTTAGTATACATTTTATACTCTTAAAAAGCTTCTCTTCACCTTTATTGATACTAACTTAGCCATTAAAGAGTCCTCTAATTTTGTTAAGGAACTTCTTTTGCAAGTATCTTAGAAGTTCAAATTCTATAGCCACATTTAGGGACTCAAACTTTATGTCCAATAACCTATAAAAAATAAGGTCCATCAATACTTTTAAGTGGCCTAAAAAGATCAGCCTCATCAGTTATGTCATCTAGAAAGATCCGAGAAAAAACATATTCTTTCCCTTCATAATATAAAAAGATAAAATGATCTATTTGTTTATATTTTTATCTCATCTTTGTCATATACATAAATGATATACTTATATGTGTAATATGAATAAAAACACCTATAATGCTTAATGAAATTATATTATTATCCTTTCTTATCACTCATAACCACATATCTTTAAAAGGATCTAAAATCTTTCTCTAAATCTATATAATCACATATCTCTAAAAGGATTATATATTCTCCTATAGGTATTGACCATTTATCTCTAAAAGGATATTCGGTCATTTTTAATTTATATGATCATTTGTCTCTAGAGGATTTAAGATTCTTCTTTAGGTCTATATGATTGCTTATCTCAATAAGATTTGACGCCCTTCTCGAAATCTTTATCATTAATAAAGATTTAGAAATATTCTCACTATAACACTTTCCTTAACACATGTACAGGTCATATTATCTCATATTAAAATTGTCACAAGGACTTATCATCAAGAAGAACTTTATGGGTCCTCTCAAATGGTTATCGAATCACCCAATACAATAAAGCTTTAAATTAAGACTAACTAGTATCTTTGCTTGAATATTTCAAAAATACCTAAGATGCCTTAACTAAAGATTTTAAAAAAAATATATACTTGAATCATACTTCTTTTCCAAGTGATAAAAAAAATTATTAATCAATCTCAGAATAGGCAATATTTAATATATAACTTGAAAACCCTCAAAGGAAACAGGTGAAAAAGAATTGTTCAAGAAAAACAGCATAAAACTTATTTATTTAAAGATGATGGATTTATAATTTAGGACTCACCAACCAACTATGGTTCTATATTATCTTCTGATACCTATGGTTTTATGTTATCTTTTCAGACTTCAAAGTTTTTATCTCCATTGTCAACCTTGGTTGAGTCCTTCTTCACCATTATCTCTTTCTAAGAGCTTGACTTTTAAATTTTATTGTTGTCTTCACATTGATCACATCGCTGCATTTAATATTGACTCATATAAACCTCTCAAATAGGCCTCACCCTTTAAGATCTCATCTTGGTTAATATTATATAGTGTAACTTCCTTATCCTTCTTAACTTCACCAAACAAGTACTTACCTTGAGAAGCTGTCTTTGCATGAAAGGCAAAAGGATGATAAAAAATAAAAAGGATATTAGAATGGAACATATGGGAGAAGTCTATATTTATCCCCTATAACTAGTTAAAGAAATGAAAGTCTTTTATTATGTTGAATAGTTTATCCTTTAAAACTATCAACAAGGACTTCATCTCCTTATAAATTTCTAGAAATTCTTTAAAGAAGTTTTAAGCTATTTTCTCCTAAAAATTCATCTCATACCTAGCTAACCTTGATATTGGAAAGCTTTAATTCTATATCCCACCTTTTTTTTTTCTCTTTATCATCTAGCAAAAACCTTTTTGTTTTCCTTTGCAAGACTCTTAGACTCCCTTCAACTATTGAGCCAATATATATTTCTTATACTAGTTTTTTTTTTTTCAAACTCCATAGATCTTTGAACCTAAATCTCCTATAAATATTAAGTCTTATTTAAGACAAGAATTGTTTGAAAGCTTCCTTTTATAATGTTATTAACCTAGATATCCTTGGCACATTATGACTCTTATCTTACGGGAAGCATATTATTGCAATTAAAGAGCCTACAAAAAACACATTAATAAAGGGATAGAGAATAACATGTAAACATATGGATAAGGAATTACCTAGAATAATGTCTGGACTAAAATCCTTAATTAATAAGAGAGGTCATTCTTGCCTCAACGCTTCAGGTCGAAAAAAATTGAGTCATCATTTTTTGAGCATTAGCAACGTGATCAACATGTTTATCGTATATAGTGGTTCAAGATCGAATAATATTTCTAAGCCATGGGCCTTTTCCTTACTCCATCAAGGAGTGGTAAATAGCAAGCATTACACTTATAATTATAAGGGAAAAACTACAATAGGTATAGACACTACCCTTTTAGTAAATAAGTGAAGGGGCAAAGTAACTGGCTCAATAATTAAAGCTTGATGCATGATATTTGTTCACCCTCACTAGAGGGTGTTTAGGGTTCCCTCTTTAAACCTAGATAAACATTTTATATTCTAGAATATTACTTATAAGAAAGCTAGAGAGAAATCTATTTTGAAAAGGGTCATTTACAATATTATTAGTGATCATTCTTGGCTTGAGGGGGATCTTAATTGGCTTTAAGCTTTTTTGGTTTGTTGGTTTACCAATTTTATGTTAAACTCTTTAAAAAACTAAAAAAAAATAAAAATCAATTCCTCAAATCACCTTTCTCGCCTTATGTTAGCTTTTAATTATACTTAATAGAGCTCAAGCCACCTACATACAATAACAATAAATAAAATCTAATATATAGGAACCTTACACGCATATAAGAGATGGGTTTCCAACATACCTCTCTCACTCTTCTCTAATAAGTATCCTTAAGCAAAAAGGTTAATATTTTACTTGTTTGTGCTCTAGGCCAACTACTTATATAAAATTACCATGATATTACTTAAGCTTTACTTTTAATTATATTGCTCTTTTAGAATTATTTAATATAAAAAATACCTTTAAATCTAAAATATCTTATTTAAAGAAACCA
>NW_011500050.1:341447-419318 GCF_000495115.2 Populus euphratica | reverse complement strand
TCACACGATTAATATATATATATATATATATATATATATATATATGGACTACTATCCCATATCCTTTATGGTGGATGCCCTTTGTTTTCTTGGTTTTACTCTTAATATTTATTGGGATGAAAGTTATATACTCACTTTCAAGCTTTTATGATACCTTATCCAACATGACTATAGTAACCTCTCTTGGATAAAAATCCTTGGTTTCTCCCCCTATCTATAGTGGTAGAACCCGAGCAGGAACCTTACTTTCAATAATTAAGCCACTCTCCCACCCTATCTCAGGCTAGAGCACCTTATCATCTCTTTTACTCGCATCAAAACCTTTAGATGATCTAACTTTAACCATCTTTAATGGCATAATTAAACCTTAAACAGAGTAAAGAAAAAAAAACTAACTTACACTTGAAACCAACAAAACAAATAGTTTATATCTTTTGTTATAGTAGTCATGCCTTAAAGATGAAAACAAAAATCATCAATGAAACAAGATATAAAGAAGATTACCTAAAAATATTATATAAAGATATGCACGTTATTAAATAAGGCATAACATATGGTGGAACATTATGAATGATTTTTAAATTCAAAAACATATTAACTAAGTGATTTTATCTCTCAAAATCGTGTGCAATCTACCTTTAAATTCACATGTTTTAGATAATCATTACCTGGATAAAAGTATAAGACTAAAAACTGAATCAACATTTAATGATCAAACATTTCCATCACTCTACTCATCAAGGCTCTATATGGGGGCCAAATAAAGGGGTTAAACCTTAAAGACTCTAAAATGTGCAAAATTTATTTATTTATTATTTGATCAAACGTGCTTATAATAAAAAATATTGGGGGATCAATCAAGAAAGATAGGCTAATGGACCATTTAAAGGAGCATGGTCAAGCCAAATCCCATAGTGAAAACATGTGTAATAATAGGACAGTTCCCTAGAAAACCCTACCTTTTTAGGCTCAAGGTTCACATCACAGGCTTATGAGTCATACTATGAACTTGAGGTTTCTATTCTTAAACCCTTTTATTATTTATTTGAATAGGTAAATCTTTTGTAGTGCATAAATGACACCTAGCCTTTTCCTTTCTTAGAAAATCAAGGGAGGCATTAATATTCTAATTTCTTTTCATGACACATTTCTATCAAGGGATAATTATAACAACAAAATAGAGTTTATAAAAAGAACTTTTCATATCAACACAAAGTCAATATAAAAATCAAAAACTCATAGTAAAGGGGAGTAAAAAAACAAAAAAGAGATGTGTTCTTTTGTAAAAATTTCACACTTTAAAAAAGTTCCCCTCCACCGTCATTGATATCTTAGCCATCAAATGATCCTTTAATCCCATCAAGAGACTTGTTTTGTAGGTATCCAGGAAATTCAAACTTCAAACTATATAGGACATTTAGCAGCTCAACCTTCATATCTAACAACCTACATATCTAACAACCAATCAAGAAGAAGACCCATCAATAGTCCTAAGAGACCCAAAAAGACTAGCTTTGCTAATAAGTTACACTAATAAAAAGAACATAATAATAACATAACCCTTCTCATAAAGATATAAGAGCACAACCCTTCTCATAAAGATATAAGAAATTATTATAGATAAAGATAAAACATCAAACTAAACTCTTGCTAATACAAAAAAAAAGAATATTTGGCTTCAATAATTGTTTTTGGCAAAATACTTATGCCAAATAGGTATATAACCATCAACACAATCCAATTGGCTATTTTAACAAGAGAGTTTTTACCATTATCATGAAGCTTTTTATTTGTTTTTTTTAATCCATATACTTAATTAATAAACCTGATCTAGAAACTAATTAAAAAAAAATTGAGTTTTCAGGTCAACTTGATCGGTCAATGATATACTATGTTAAAAATGATTTAACATATTGAATTTAAAAATGCCTCAATTCCAACACAACTTCTAACTTCAATTACAACATAAATTTTTTTAATTAATTTATAAAGCAAATAACAATTTAAAAGACTTGAAATTTCAAATTAACAAACACAATTCAATATTTAAAATACAAACTAAACTTAAAGTCTCATATATTTAAATAACAACAACCACAATCCATAATTAAAAAACACAAATTCCACAACCACAATCCATAATTAAAAAACACAAGTTCCTTTACTTTGAGATGGTAGAATTTGGATAAATGAACACATTGAGCTCTTGAATATCTAGAGATTTTTTTTTGGGTTATAATTGACTCTATCAAGTTTGGATCAAATTTGATTAGATTACTTAAATACTAAAAATTGGTTATATCAGATAGGTTTTGCTAAATTAAAGTATTAATCGATTCAACTAACAACCCAAAACCAACTTGAGTAAAGTTTCTAATCTCAAGTTTTTCAAGTCAACTCATGAGAATAGTGCAGATTTTACAACTATAATTATATACCATACATAGCACCACATTAAAATAACCTAACATTACTAAAAAAAAATTATTTTTCTAAGTTATAACAAATTTTTCCAAACAACATGAAGCAAACAATTAACAATATTATTTTTATCCAAATCAATGTCATTTTATCAATTAATTTGTAAAGAAAAGGGAAAAAAGAAAATTTTATTAATGGTATTTTCTAAAAAATTTATTTGAATTTTTAGGTCGTTCGTAATTAATATCCTTCTCTAAATCTACTAATTTAAGGGGAAAAGATCGACACTTCAATCAAATATTAGGGACATCTTGATAAAGTTTTTTCCATATGTAGACTGTTTCCAAATTAAAAGGACTTGTTTTTTTTTCTTTTCTTGTTCAAACAATTTCACGTTGAAGAAAGAAACATTGACAAAAAGAATCCACGTGATCCTTCAAATCTCTACCTACCAGCAAATCGTCTTGTATGGGCATTTTGGATCGATTAATTTTGGGCTCATGAGTCCATTAATTATTACTGCTTGGTTTGTTTTCCAACGATCACTTGTTGGTGCTCGCTATGCAAAATAAAAGATTTTCGAACAGGAATGACTTGCGTAAATCCACGTACTCCGGGTAAAAATTTGTTCATCTCGAGAAAATGTTTTCCATTTAATTTTACTTTTAACTTGTTTCCTTCTACAGTATATGAAGTTTGCAATTATCTATACAGTGACAGTTAAACATAGAAAATACTTTTGACGTATTCAAAAAAAATCCAAGTAAATTTAAAATTGAGGTTTAAAGGAACTAGTAGTTGGTAACTACAAAAACTTTTATTTAATGGCTTTGACAACTCTCAAAAACTTAAATATTTTTTCAAAGTGAATGCAATAATATTTTAGAAAAATAATTTAATATTTAATATTTTATTCTTATAGCATTAATAAGTAATAAATATCTCATACATAGATATTAATATGATGAAAATATAATAAGTTATTTGAAAATTTTTATACATCTAGAAATATAAAACATAATTAAACTTGAATTGACCAAACAGGTTGACTCAGGACTCGGTCAACCCAATGGTTGAACCGATCCGAGTAAGGCAAAGATCATGATGAGCAAAAACCCAGAAAAACCTAATTGACCTACTGGGTTAATCTATGACCCGATAAAACCCAATTGAGATCTTTTTTTTTAAAATATGTTTTTTCTCTTAGCCACAATTTTTTTATATATATATTTTTGGTTAGTTATTAATCCTTTTCAAAGTTTGCTATATAAATACTAAAAAGAAATTTTACTTTTTCAATAGAGAATTTGAAATCTTTTAGTATATATACTTTATATTCATAAGAAAAAAATTATGTTTTTTCAATATGAAATAAAAAATATTTTTAATTTAAATACTTTAACTTAAAAGGATAACATATTAACATAATATTTTTTTAATATAAGATAAAAAATCTTTTGAAAATCTTTTAAATTTTAATTTTTATAACACATATAGCCTACATTCATATAAATTATTTTTTTAATTTTTTAATATAAAATATTAAAATTTTAAAATTTTTTTAAATTTTTTTAAGTTAATTTAAATTAATCTAAATTAACCTGTTTAACCCAAAACTTGATTTTTTATTCAGATCAATTCTCAGGTTGGACTTAATAAATATGGTATAGAAGTAATATTAGCTAAGCTATTTTTTATAAGTTGAGTCCGGGCTTTTTCTCGACTTCATAAGAATTGGGTTTTAAGTTTATCAGGCCTGAGCCACTGAGGAAGCAAAATCACTATTTGTAAACATGTAAATAAAGCAAGGATTTCTTAATGGACAATTTTCCCAATTTTCATATTTATGGACAAATTTCTTGCTGTCCCCTTATTTCTTACAGGAATATCCAAGTTTTATGGATTTGTTTCACCTAGTTTTGAAATTAATTCAGTTTTGATTTTTTAAAATAAAAAAAGAGTTAAGATTTGATTTAATTTAAATGGGATTCTTTGACGCTGCAATTTAGAAAAAAGAATGAAGAGGATGTCTAATTAGAAATATTTTTAGAAGGTAACGGTTATCAAATTTGGATTTATTTTTAAAATTAATATAGGGGTTACTTTTAAAAATATTTTGTATTTTAAAACACATTAAAATAATATTTT
Source organism: Populus euphratica (assembly GCF_000495115.2). Lineage (NCBI taxonomy): Eukaryota > Viridiplantae > Streptophyta > Magnoliopsida > Malpighiales > Salicaceae > Populus > Populus euphratica. The sequence continues at coordinate 414,749 of NW_011500050.1, read as the reverse complement.
TTTATTTTAAAAAATATTTTTAATATTAACATATCAAAATATATAAAAACATTAAAAATATATTAATTTAAAAAATAAAAAGAATTTTAAAAACATTTAACGCTGCAGCAGGCGTGGAACGCATGCACCACTTTCTCACCGAGGGCCCATGTGCATTGCTGGATGACAAAAATGTTAGGCTAACAAGAGCTAGTGAATCACATCGATGACTTTCCCCATGAATTGCTGCTGGGGCTCACCTGTGTTCAAGGCACTAGAAGCAGCAAAAAGACAGTCCCCTGGCTAGAGATTCAAGGAGCTCAAGACCGCTCGATAAGATTCACATGATGCACCTGCGATCAAAAGTCAAGCAATAAACCAGGACCCATTGGTTACGTGATTCAAAGCTTTTTCGTGCATCTTGGAACCGGTGGTAGAGAGACTGATGATTTCTTTGATACTGAGCACAAGTGGCCACATGGCCTCCCCACCACCTGCTAATAAATAATAAAGGCAACCGCCCAATTACAAGGAGACAAGTTGCGAGGGTAAAAAGAAATGTAAAACGGTCAAAATTCCTTTCTAAAGCCCACCTGATAGAATGAAACAGAGAGGAAAGAAGGAACTCTCCACCAGCCAATTTTATATAAACAAGCTTTGGTCTAGGCAGAGGAAAAACAAAGAGCCAGGCATTTCCCTCTTTCGTCCCTCCATTTATTTCCCATTTTTAGAAACACCCCCCTGGAAGCAGAGAATTGGGCGGTTAAACCCTCCTTCATAACTGCCATTTGAATTAACAAGGACTAACGGCTATATAAGAAATGGAAGAAGCGGGACAATGCTAACAACCTTTTGAATCTAACAAGGATACAAGTTCCTTTCCCTAAACATATTGTCCATGAGGGATACCCGAAATCACTAACAGACTACAACCAATCTATCTAACATGTTCCTCTATTTTTCCAAGCTTCAAGACATGAACAAAACATTTTTACCCAGGAATTGAACAAGAGCTAAAGGTGCTTCTTTGATGACTTCGTGGTATACTCAACAACATCGTCATCATCATCCTCACCATCATCATCCTTGTCTTCATCTCTCTTCCTCTTAAGGTGTGAGGATGATGGTAGCACCTGCAACTCATCGTCATCATCAACTTCTTCCTCCCCTTCAGGATCATCTTCCTCATTCCCTGGCTCCACATCAATACCTCCAGCTTCAAGAACTTCAGCCTGCCCCACTGGTTGAACCAAGTACCCTGCCTCGGAGTCTTCATCCTGCCATTGCAATAAGAAATCATGTACAGTCAGTGTGTCAGAAAACAAGAATATCGCTGCCATTACAGAAATTGGAAAAAGCTCATCCCTTAAAACATCAAATTATACGAGTACTTCAAAATGATAAAGAAATGTTTTTTCAACTTGTTTTCAGCTCGTTTGAATACTGAAAAGAGCTCCAAAAGAAAATGATCAACATATTCATAATGCATAGAGAATACAGGTGTAAATAGCTAAACATTACCACAAGATGAGGTAAGAGAACAATCCATATACAATATCACGCACAGTTTCCACTAAACAGAAATACAGTACAATAGAGTGAATGGAGAAACATTAAACCAGTTACTAAATGGAAACAAAAATGTGTCAGATCAGCCAAAAGGCACACAATTTATCTATACATTGTTATATTAAACAAATAAGACACAATAAAACAGGAGATGCGAGCTTAAGAAAAAAATCATCAGTGCCACACCAACCACATGCTACTAAAATACACATTCAGATAAATCAAAAGATGATTTCAGTGCTACAACGAATGAGGAAGAAAATTCCACATGCCATGTAGAGAAGTCTTCCAAAACCAGTACCAAAAACTGGCAATAGCATTTCTAACAAGAAAAGAAAGCCATAAAAATGAATAAGAGGACCATACCACAAACTAATATTAAGAGACTTCACTCTTTCCCCCCTAGTTATCAAACCACTTAACAGCTTTTTTTCTTCCTTAGAAATATTTCTCATGTCTTTCCTCAAAAAATACACAGCGCATAAAATATCTTATCCTCAAAAGGTTGCCAAGTTTCCTATATTTTGTGAACATGACATTAAACCAAAATCATTAATTTCTCGATGTAGCTCAGTTCAGCAATGATTAGTTGAGCAAACATCCAGAACCACCTAAACACTTCACAAACTTGATGTAAAAAATCCTTTTCACATTAAAATTCAAGTTATAATCTGTTTTCCAGATTACCATCAACCATACTATGAATCTGCTGTCCAGGAAAACAAAGAATAACATATACTAGCAAGATACAAAAACACTACATCCATTTCCTGACTTCTGATAAAATTCAATAAAGTATCAAAACAAAACATGAGAGAAAATACATTAAAACCCAGATTCCTCAACCTAATGCAGATGAAAACAACAGATTGTAAAGATGCTATAGACCAAGCAGTATCGACTAATATATATGCAGTAAAATAAGGCCTTAAGCCTTTTCATAAAAGTTATGTTTTTCATCTTTTCTGCAAATTTAACACGATAGCAATCAAAAAATTTATCCAACCAAGCAACACTCATTGCAAACAAAAGTTAAATACGAAGGTCAACATAAGATTCCAGAGCATCTCACCTCCTCCTCACCATCTTCCTCATCATCAAACCCTCCATCAACCTCAACACCTTGCTCCTCCTCACCAGTCTCTCCATTGTCATCCTCCTCACCAACATCCTCCCCTTGCTCATGCCCATCAATCTCTCCTTCTGTACTCGTTAACCTTCCTGTACTCTCTGGCTCCCCAAGATCCCCTTCATCGTTATCCACCTCCTCCTCATCCTCTTCCCCCTCCCCATCCAAGCCGTCATCATCATCCTCCTCATACTCCACCCCATCATCATTTTCATCACTATCATCACCAATCTCATGCACTTCCACCACATCATCATCTTCGTCGTCGTCGTCATCATCCTCATCAATCTCTTCTTCCCCGGACTCATCCCCCTCATCATCATCCCCCCCCTCCCCTTCCTCATCCCTGTCCACAACCTCAACTCGAAACCCATTTTGACTAACCCCATTAATCTCTCTCCCCGTCTCTGTCTCCTCCTCATCCGCCTCACTCTCCTCTTCCTCATCCACATCAACAATCCCTTCCCCAACTTCACTGTGCCCGTTATTCATCATAAACGGCCTTTCCTCCCCATCAACCTCACCACTCCCTGGGTCATCCTCCTCATCCTCTTCATCATCATCTTCCTCCTCGTCATCCGACTCCGGTCTCTCATTCTCCTCAGCATCCATTTTATCCAAATACTTCAACGAACTAATCAAACCAAAAACCCTAGACCTATAATCCTTGAGTCTCGTAACAGGACACTCGTACAAATCAAGCGAAACCAACCTTAGCTTGGCCAAAGGAGCTAGATCCTCGATAAACTGAATCCTATTATTGGACAAATCTAAATCTCGAAGCGAATCGAGTCCAGCTTCTACAAGAAATTCTAAACCACCGGAGATTCTATTATCCGATAAAATTAGTTTCTCAAGATTTCCAAGGCGAGGAAATTGCTCTAACGTTGAAACACCAATGTTCGCTATAGATAGATGTTGAAGATTCACGAATTTTTCGAATAAACTTGGTGCTGGTAATCTTCCTTGTATACACTTAACCGCACCGTCTAGGGTTAGGGTTCTTGCCGCTAACTTATCTGTTTGCCCCTCTAATGCTGTCTCCACTGCTCTTTCCCAGATCTCATCCATCAAAATTTACAAAAAAATAAAAATAATAAATAAAATCACCAAAACTCTTGTATTAATCTGGAAATTTAGGGCAACAGTTTCATTGTAGATCAAAACCGGAATCAGTAGCTATAAACCCTAATTTTTGCAGAGTTTGTACGGATTTTCTGGCTGTGACTGAGGTATAATTTGTTATCCTTTTCTTTTCGTTTGGTTTTAAAAGGGTAAAATAAAAGAAGGCAAAATAAGATACTAACACTAAACTTTCTCTTCCTCTGTTTTTTTTTAAGTGTTTTGAAACAGGCTGTTGTTTTTTATTGGCTAAGGGAGAGGGGATGATAGATGTTTAGGGCTCGAGTATTTGGGGATAGGGCTAAGCCAGGACGCGGCTTGGTGGGTTAGGGTTAGTGTGAATTATTGGGAGAGTGTGGGCCGTTGGATTGCAGAGGGTGAGGATTGGTGACGTGGAGGAATGGGTGGGGGAGATTGGAGGTTGGTGTGTTTGTTTTCGAGCAGAGAGAGGACGGTTTTCTGGCTGGTTTGGTCTCTAGCTGTTTGACACGTCAGTTTTGATGTATATATCGGGGCGGTCATAGAAAAGCCATTCAGGATTAAAACATTTACGGGATTGTCATGAAGTTCGATTACCAAAGCATTACGACATCACGATCAGTCGTTTCGCTTTAAGAAGAAAAAATTATGGAGACTTCTTTTTGTTATGTGTTTAGAATCGAGCCACACTGAAACTAAGGTGTGGTTGGAAATGGAAAAACACAACACAAGATTAAATTGCTGTTTTTTAGATGGGGTGTAAAATATTTTATAAAAAATATTTTTGAATATAAAATATTAATAGTAAAATTGAATAATTTAATTTTAAATTTAATTTATTTATTAAAAAACTATTTCCACTCTATAAAATTATATAAAATATTTTATAAACAATAATTCACTTATAATTTTATAAACTTAATTTCCATTACTATTTTTTTATTAATGTTACCCTATTATTATCATATATTACAATTATTATTATCAATTAGCTACTGATATTATTTTATTTATTATTGTTGTTGTTGTTACTTATATCTCATCTTTATTTTTATCATCATTTCTATTTTATAACTATTATTTTTGTCCTCATTACAACATAAATATAATTATTGTTTTATTTGATCATTCACTTTTTGTAGTTTAAAATGAATGATTTTGTTTCATAAGTTTCTAATTATTTTAAAATCTTGTAAGTTAGATTAATTAGATTTATTTTTTCTCATCCTATATCACCATATTTTTTGCATCATTATTTATCAAAATCATAAAATATTTTTAATCATGAAAACTTGTTTTCAACAATCCACCCTCCTCATACCACTATCTCTATTCTTTAAGTCGTGTTTTATCAAGGGTTGGATTTGTTTCCTTAAAAAATAAATATATAAACCTTTTTAATGTGTTTTTTTATTTTAAAAAAATCATAACATTTCTATTTACCAAAACAACATGTATTTATCTTCATAATATATATATATATATATATATATATATATATAATTCCTATTAAAATTTCAATATGGTTTTTTTATATCTAGAAATCTTAAGTTATTGATTAATATCTATTTTTAATTTATATACATTTTTAATTTTTGATCAAATCATCTTACATCTCGAATCATATTATTCATATTCGTTATCTCTCATCAATTCATGTGGTAATACACCATAGTAGTTAAATATATGTAAAAGAAGAAACCACCATAAATATATAAAAGTTACAGGAATTACAAGTATGGAGAGGAATATTTAAATTCATACATCAATAATCAAAAGTTTAAAATTGACATTATATATTTAGGTTAATTACGTTACAATCCTAAAACATAGTTATTATATCTAATCTATAATAACAAAAGTAATATATGATAAAATTACCTCTACCATAAGTGAGATAGTCCTAAAACAAATAACTAATGATAGTTCATATGATGCAAACTAACACTAAAATGTATATAAAACAAATAACTAATAATATTTAATAAGCTGAAAACTAATACTAAAATTCATATAAAGCATTTCTTATTATAGATTTATTATTCTTAATAACTTTCTATATTATCATCATCAAACTATTAAATATAAATAACTTGGATAATTTTCTTTGATATTGACATCAATTTCTAAATAGATATTATTAATCATCCTATAAAATGATTAATCAATAAAGTATCAACATCAACTCATTAGTATTAATAATTATTTTTTTTTCTAGATAGTTAATCAAACTTTAAAAAATATATTGATATCATATTCAAATTAATATCATTAATCATTCATTATATAATGGTTAATCAAAAAAATATCGATATTAGTTTATTAGTATCATTAGCTATGATTTTTTCTAGATAGCTAATCAAAACTTTAAGGAATATGTTAATATCAAGATATCTACCTTGATATCATTAAATTTTCTTATTTTTTTCAAGAAAGTTAATCAAATTTATCATCTCTTATTCTTTATTCTTTTGCTGAAAGATTATGAATTTTATTAGTATCGATAATTTTTTTTTTGTTGGAATTGACTAATCAATAGTTTTTTTTTGTTGTTGTTGGAATTGACTAATCAATTCTAAATATATACCAATATTAATATATCATACTGATATCATTAGTGTTTCGAATTATGGAATAACTAATAAATTCCTTTATAATACATTATTAGCCTCCATACATGTAACAGTTAATTAGGTTAATTCATTTATATTCTTTTTATTTTTATTCTTTTTTTTTTTGCTAGGTTAACAAATTTCCATTCTAATACAAGAATATAACAAAGTATAAATAATTTTATAAATATAAAAATTATAAAAATATAGATATTAGACACCAATCTGTTGTGTGTGATGATATTCTAGTACTTACTCCGCTTTATATTTTAATTGTCAAAGATCCCTTTGTCAATACAAGACAAAATCTATTATACTTAATTATTTTTATACAAATTTCATCACTTATCCCAACAAAATTAAGACATTCGTACAATATTAAAAATTAACATAACTCATTCATTTTTTTTTTTTAAGTTCTGTTTAATACTTTCATGGAATAATTTATTAAGCTAGCACCGCCCCCACAGCTTATAATATCATAACTCAAATAAAAAGTACTTTTTTACATTACTCATTCAATTTAAAGGAACTCCTCAAATAAAAAAATACCTTTTACATTACTCATTCAATTTAAAGAAACTCTCCAAGTTTTTTCTTACTTTGTGGCCGGCCTCCTAAATCACAGGCCACCATAATTTCTTCAATATTTTTTTGACACCTCCATTACAATATATAGCACCTCAATCAACTCAATTCCATATACAATTATATTTCCCCTAAGTTTTCCTCAAGAACCTTAATCCAACTTTCTTTTTAATTTGTTCTTGAACAATAAAATCCTGCATTAATATATACATTAGGGTTTTAAGTATCTTACCAGTCAATAATTTGATGTTTGAAATGTAATCAGTCAAAATTGTTGGTTCTCCTTCTTCATTTGCTTTTTCTTACCACATTCACTTTTCTTAAATCCCTTTTAATTTGAAGTCCATAAATTTACCTCATCACCCTTTTAACTCTAAATTTCTTGCAATAAAGGAAGAACAATAAGTTTTTTTTGGAAAAAAACCCATTCTCCTTTTCCAGTGGCTACTGACGGCCTCCCTTACAAAATAAAAGGGAGGATTGACTTTTAGTATTTCTATTTTAGCCCCCATTAAATCTCTTATTTCTCCTTTTGTTATTTCCTTAATCACCAAAAATTTAAATATTACAATTTAACCACATTTTATTTTATGTCTTTTTATCTCTATTAACTCCTAAAACTAATATTCCTCATCTTTTCTCTATTAACTCCTAAAACTAATATTCCTTGTCTTTTTTTTTATTACCATGAAATATTTACATCATTATTATTATTTTTATCATTATTATTATTTTTTGGGGTTTACAAGAATTAAAAGTGGAAATAAAAAAACTTATGTATACATTTAATAAAATAAATTGTGAACTATATATGTTAATAAATAAATAAATAATCATTAATAATAACTAAAGATAAAAATTAAAAATCAAATATAAATTAAGATATTTAGTCTCGCAACTTACTTTAACATGACTGTGTTTAACAATTGTTTTATAAAAATTAATTTTTATTTAATTAAATGATAATAAAAATACACACATGAAATTAATTAAATAAAAGGGAAGGAAAAAATATATTATGTAAAGTTACACATATAAAGAATATTATTTGAAAATAAGTATTTTTAATTTTTAAAAATAAATCTTATTTATATAAAACATAAAAAAATATAGATTAATTAGAAAAATCTTTTAAAAAAATTAAATTCATACAAAATAAATAAAAAATAAAAAATATTTAAAAGAGGATAGATAAAAAAAAATAAAAGAAAAGGGGATATTAATTTAAATATAAATTTAAAAATTATTTTGAAAATATACATGTAGAAATAGGAATTAATTAAAAAATATTTTTTAAAAAAATAAAAAGTTAGGTTGTTAGGTCTGGCAAGCTAGGTCAATGCATCTGGCCCATTTAGTAAAGACCTATATGCGGGTCATAAGAATATTTCTAGATGATTGAGCTTTTAATATATTTTTTTTATGAGGTGGGCCATATATTATTTATCATGTGTTAGCAATCTAACATGTGCTTTTCATTATTTATTGTTGATTAAAGAATTGATCTTTTTTAATTTTAAAATAAGTTCTCTTGGTATGATATATAATTTAGTTTTATCCTTATTACCTTATATAGTTAGACACTACATCTTTTTAAACATGATATATAATTTAGTTTTATCCTTATTATATAAGTTAGACACTACATCTTTTTAAATTAGGTTTTAGTTAATTAACTTTGCTGTCACTTTCTTTTAGATGTAAGAAATGATGACAATCTTTGACCAATTTGTTATTCATATCATTTAAAATAAATGATTTTTATCATGGTTAAGGTTTGTGACATTCATTTTAAATAGGCATTTTAGACTTAAAAGTCTTGGACTTTGTTACACAATCTTTTTAGCTCTACTCCCTCAGTCATCTCTTTTAAGTATAAGTATATGGCAAGTGGGGCACATATATATTTTATAAAGAAGTTTTTCATGAATTTTATATGCTAATTTTTTAGCCTTGCTACAATTGATATACCTCTTGAATATAACATTATCAGTGACTTACTCCAACCTTTGACTTGGTCTATTATATTTTTTATTTACCAAGAAGTTCTTTTGATTAAATAGCAACTATTATTGTTTTCATTTTAAAGAATTTGTTGTTTTTTGTCTTCATCATTTTTTTTATAAGAAATGAGTGTGATTGGCTTCTAATACCTTATAAATCTAATTCTTGAAGCTACCATATATGTTAGTATTATATTTGTATAAGACATTCCATTCACAACGCTTCTTCTTTGTTATTTACTTAATGATATTGGTTGTATAATTTCCTATAAGTTTGATTTATTTTTCTCACATTGATAGGTTGAATATCTTTTTGGCTCTTTTAATATCAAATGGGTAATGAATATTTTTTTTATTTGCATAGACTATTTAATTATTATTTTTCTTTATCAATAAACTTATTAGCATCTCTATGTTTTTTTAATATGGTTGATCTCAAATGATTTTTTCTTTTTAAATTTCATGATTAATGTTAATTGTTGTTGACATTATTCAAACTTTTTATTAAAGTTTGAGTCTATCATTAAATAGGCCATCACAGCCTTGTTTAAGCAATTAGGTAGGTATGTTCCTTTAAGTAACTTCTTTTCTTCTCGCTTGCCCAACATTATTTTGTATCAAAAAGTGTCTTTTATAAGAATACATAAATCATTGGTACTAACAAGATGCTTTATAATATTATTCCACTACATCTTATTCAAAATTATTTTAATACATTCTTTCTCTATTATGGATACAATACATTTGGTTTTTGTAGTCTTGAAATGAAAGATATAACTTTTTATAAACTTATTGGGTCCTAAACTATCTTAGTCATGTCAGCCAGTGTTAACTTTAGTTCAGTTATATAAAAATGCTTATGATGAGCCTTTATTTTCTTTTAGTTATTGATGAAGTTAGATAACAATGTTAAAATAAATGAAGGATGATTATGGTTAGCGATGAACCAAATAACTTTGTTTTCATAAATAGATTAGTAACATCATCGTCATATTTATTGATTGGTTATCCTACCTAGAAAATTCTTTGAAGTCAACTATCTTTATTTCTCTAGGAACTAGATATAATTTATTAATCCATTTAGGATATACATGAGTATATAAAAACCTATTTTTACGTCTAATATCTAACCTCATTCTATTTACGTATTGGTCTAATTTAATCATTTCATTCTTCCCTTTACTTATTGGTAATAGTATCCTTTGAAGGTATAGAAAGATTGACAATACCTTACTAAAAAACAACATATGAGACACTAAATTGTCATAGTACAAGTTGAGCTAGCTATAAATAATATGGTTGGGCCATGTAATTTGGCTAAGACTATTTTTACAATTATAGGATAAGTGATACTTTATGGGTGATCATGTTTAAATTAAGCTAACTGATTAGTACTTAAAAGTATATTTTTTTATCAATATTTTATATTATTATATTACACTTAAAGTATCATTAAGTTCCTTAACTTAAGCATGTTTTATAATAACAATTTTGATAATATAAGATAACTTTAATTTATGGTAAATGCTTATTTTAAATGCAATCATATCTCACAATTCAAAGGGTTGATTGATGTAATTAACTATTGAAAGTGAAAAGATAAGGAGAGGGTTAAACTTAGAAAAGAAATGCTGGTTCAATCTAAACTGAAATACTGTCCAGTTATTAGGTCATATTTGGAGCTGTAGAACTTGGATTTGAGCCTGCTTAATATGGATGGAAAGTTAAGACACAAGCCTAAAACTTTCATAGAAGTCCAAGATTCAAAAAGGTTGTTTTCAAGTTCAAATTATAGCAACAACGGAGAAGTTAAAATGTATCATGTAGCCTAAATATTATTCAGTGTTCAGCCGATATCTCAAGTTCTAGAAATCCAAATAACCATCTTTTTTTTATCGAAAAGTTGAGACAATTTCCTAGAACTTTCATAAAAAAAGTCTGTTCAAATTCTGATGTTAGTAATGATGTTTTGTTCAGACAAGAAGATAAGGATTATCACCAAGTCAAGATATGGGCACCCACTCAACAATTAGTCAACAAATCAATAGTTTTTAATTTTGGCCTATAAAAGGAGTCATTTGCCATGCATTTAGGCATCTTGGTCTCCAGATCAAGATCATGTTCTTGCTCTATATTTTTGTAATGCTTAAGTTTTGCTTTCATTAATCTCTTATTTATGCTTTTCATTTTCTTTCCTTTACTTAGTTAACTTATATCTTATTTATGTTCTTATCTTATTTCTTTATGTTTCTCTTTTTCATTATGCTTATTTAAGTTTATTATATCAACATAAACTTGTTCTGTATTTGTTATCTTGTTTACTTTTAATATTTTGCACTAATGATGTAATAATAAGTATAGCAAAGTGTTATTGGAGCCACTTGAAAATATAAAAGTTGTAGGGAATTGTCTCAGCTTTCTTGTATAAAAAATTCAGGTCATTTGGACTTCTATAACTCTAGATACGGGCTAAACACTGAACAATGTTCGGGCTGGAAGATAGATTCAGACTTCTTTATTGGTGCTACAATTTGGACTTGGAAATGGCCTTTTCAAGTCTTGGGCTCCATATGAAAGTTGTAGGCCTATGTCTTACCTTTCCATCCATATAAAATAGACCTAAATTTGAGATTTACAGCTCCATATATGACCCAAGTATTGAACAATGTTCCGATTTGGACTGCACCAGCATCTCTTTTCTAAGTTTGGCCATTTATTATTCCTTTTAATTTCAGTTCTTAAACTCATCAATTAATTCTTTCATTTATATGATAGGCCTGCATTTAAGATGAACATTTACCACAAATTAAAGGTATCTTATATTATTAGATATGTTATTATAAAACATGTTTTAGTTAAAGAGTTACTGATACTTCAAGTGCAAAATAATGATATAAAACCTTAATAAAAATACACTTTTAAGTACTAATCAACCAACACTTGTGCTATGAAAGGAACTTGGTTTGTTTTTAACATACATTATAATCATGAATACCTGACAACATTTACAACTATTAACATTATTCGAATGAGATAGCTAATGTAATCATGTTAACAATTTATAATCCGATTGGAACCTTCTTTGTGTGTGATTTTTAGTTAAGTAATAAAAAGAATTTATACTATACTTGTTTGAAATACTATTAGTGGATCCTATAGCCTTGACAATTATTTTTATCATTGTTTAATCTTCACATTAATCTTACATCTTAAAGTCTTATTTAACTTATTATTATTATTATTATTATTATTATTATTATTATATAGTTAATCTTTATGTGGTTCGACGCCAATCTTGCCGAATTATTTATTATTTCAACACTTCTACACTTAAGAGAAGATATCAATATTTTAGTTATGTCACTAACCTTATCATGATCCCTATTATATAAGCATGTAATACCTAATTTATGGCTAGAAACTCTCAGTCATTTATATTAAGTGTTTGTTATCAAAATATATACTAAGGCATGCCTTCTAAGAATTTGGTCAAATGGAGTGCCCAATTAACTCTACCTAAACTTGTTTTAGATTTGATTGAGCTAACTGATCATAAAATTTATGATCTTATTATCTACCACCATATGTTATGTTAGTTTTAGTGTCCATTTTTGGCTCGATAACCCTTAAACAATACATTGATGAATTGAAGCTTTGCCAAACTGATTATGGCTATATGATCATCACCAAGCCCTAAAAAGAATAGTCATAAGGATGTGTTGAAAGCATAAGAACTTCAACATACCCACTAATAGTTTGTAGAGGCAATAATGTTGGAAAACACGACACTATTATAGATCACATAGGGACATTATTGTTATGTTCAAGTGTTTTTCTTTATCAATATAAGAAATTAGATGATGGAGAGTCATCATGTGACATGTCTAATAGAGACTACTCTTGCAAACCCTTTGGTATTTTAATTTAAGAGAAATTTAATAAAGGATGATGTAAGGGATAATAGATAATTAAATGAAGTAAAATGAGCACTTAATGGTGTAAGAGTACTAAAGAATAACAAAGATAAAAATGAGTTATTAAGCATAATTTATCCATAATAGAGAGATAAATAAATAAAAGGAGAGTGATAAAATAGATATAACAAATGGAAAACAAATATTATGAGAATTAGTTGAAGCTTTAGTATGAAATTATACTAAAAGTTAAGGAAAATTACCAAAAAATAAAATGAAGAGTCTAAGTAAAAATAGAATGAGAAAAGAATAAAAAAAAACTTTCCATTCCTCTCTTCACAAACCTGACAAAGTAGCCAAAGGAGAAGAGGAAAAAAAATTTCTTTCTTTTTCATGATTTTTCACCAAAATAAAAACCTTAGAGTGATGCAACGTTTAATGCTTGAATTAAAAAGGAATAGAGGATTTAAGTGTATTAATTGCTGAAATAAAAGTGAATAAAAAAAGAGAGAAAGGAAACTAGAGAGAAGTAATGAAAAAAAAAAAAAAGGAGTAGAAATTTTTTGAAAGGTTAGTGCTCGAGATTCATTTTATTACCAAGTTGAGGATTTTAATCCTAACTCAATGTTTAATGCTTGAATTAAAAAGAAATCAAGGATTTAAGTGTATTAACTACCGAAATAAAAGCGAATCAAAAGAGAGAGAAAGGAAACTAGAGAGAGAAGTAATGAAAAAAAGAGAGGAGGAGTAGAAATTTTTTGATAGGTTAGTGCTCGAGATTCATTTTATTACCAAGTTGAGGGTTTTAATCCTAACTCTATAAGCTCGATTGAAAAGGAGAATGATTGATGCTAAATTTGTGAATTTTGGTGTAGGGTTTATGATAAGAATTTGAAGAAAATGTAAAATTTATAATGATAATGAAGGGAAAATTAGAAAGAAATCATGAAGAAAAATCATATTGTTCAATAGAACTTATAGGGTCAACCAAGAGGGGACAAATTAGTATATAATGAAATTGTGTTTATTCAAGTGAATTATGATGGATTAATACATAATTTTTGTGTGAAAGATGATTGTAAATGAATTTAGTTATGTTATATTAAATGATTGAATTTTTATGTTGTTGTGAATTTGAATTTTTGAGGAAGATAATCGAATTTAAAGGTAATATTGTTGTATTATGCTTGATTTCTCATGTAAGGGAAGATTTTTTTATTAAAAATTTAAAATGGATCATAGTATTAAAAAAGATTGTGGTGTCAGCCATTAAGGGAAAGAAAATACATGAGATTTTATGAATTTTTTAATGAGTGCATGAAATTATTGTGTAAGGAATTGTTGGTGATGATTCAAAATTTGAGTGAAATTCTTATATGAGTATACGATAAAAAAAATTTAAATGGAAAAATTGAACAAAAAGCCTACAAACAATAAATGAATAATCTTGACTTAAAGAGAAACGAATGAGTTTGTTTTAGTATTTGATGATTTTCCATATTTATGGATTATGTTTGTGTCTAGATAAGATAAATGTTATAAAATACTAGAGGGATGGGTTATTTAACTGCAATTTAATTAAATCCTATTATTTCTTGTAAATGTATTTTATAGAAAAAGAAAAAAGTTGTTGTGACTAGCAGATGCTAATGACATCTATATTTAAACGACCAAGATATTTGTTTAAACTAGTTGAGGCTAGTGGTATCTATGTTCAGAAAACCAAGATAATTGTTTAAATTAGTTAAGACTAGTGGTATCTTTGTTCAGGAGGTTAAGATGTTTGTTTAGAGTAACCAACTAAAAAGAGACTAACAATATCAAAGTACTTAATAAACCATTTATTAAATATATGTATGCTTTCAAGAATAAGTATGTGATTTGTCAAATTGGTTTTTTTGAGAAATTAAATAATAAATTGATATTAAATTTTTTAATGTAATGGATGATTTAAATTGTCAAGTCCTTCACATTATAGAACGGAGGAATAGATATGTTTAGTGTCTTCTTTATATAGTCAGGGTTAATATATTTATGAAAATTTTGTAATATAACATATTATTGTATTTTGATTGTATTAAGATGATATTTGTATAAATAAAAAAAAATTAAGATGTAGCTTAATTGCACCCTTGTTTGATTAAGTTGGAAGTTTAGAAATATTAGTAAGTCTTTAGTTATTAAATGTATTTCCTTATTTATTTTGTTTCTTTTAATTACTAGTTGGTGCATGATAGTTTAATATAATTCAGTTTATTCATTTTTATTGTATTATGTTATTAATTATGGTGATGTAAATGATATGTGGTTGATTTTGGTTGAATAAAAGGATAATATCCAAGATGTTTAGATCATGTCTGTGAATTTTAAGCATGGAATTATAGGTCATAATATTAATAACTTGGTATCTTAAACTTTTAGGCAAACTCTATCAAAATTTTGATAGATAACATATTTCAAAAAATAAATAATAAAAATATATGATTCTGCTTAAATTGATTGACCAATTTAGTTTACCAATTGATTTGGTCGACTGCTTAATTGAATGAACATTTAAAATTGTTACTATCTTAATTAGTTGATGAAACCGGTTGATCGATTAATCAATTGATAAGAGAAATTTAAGAATTATTAGAGAAATCAATCAATTGAATTTTTAGATTGACTTAATCCTGTCGATCATTAAATTGACATTGTACTATCACAAAAAAATATTACCTTCCTTTTGACATTATTGAAAAGGAGATTATGTAGAAATTGAATTAAAAAATTAAGGTTGTTAAAACTTTATTAGCCTATGTGTTTATGAATTGTTTTTGGACTCCTTATGGCTAGAAAAATAGCCTTTATCATTTGCGTGAACTAACTAATAATTAATCATTATAACTATTTTTTTATCAATTTAGTTTTTTTTATATGACTACTAATATGTTATTATTTTAACAAATGAGTCCCACTAAACGTACCAATCTATTAATTAATTATTAAAATCATTTATAGATATGTTACAGAGATAAGCAATGGCTAGTAAATTAATAGAATGTGAAATTATTATTTTAGTTTAATAGGTTAAAAGATGAAAGTGTATAATGTCAAGTAATCTACCAACTAAGTTAAATAAATAAATAAAGATGAAAGAAAATCATAAAGGAAAGTTGTAAAATATTATAACAAGTAAAAAAAAATTATATAAAAAAGTTGTATATATAGGTCAAATCATTTTTTGATATATTTATAATATTATAGAGATTAAGTTTACATAAACTATAAATCTAGATCTATACAAATTATGTATGAAAAGATAAGGATTTTACAATCTAAATTCTAAAACAATTTGTACTTTATATTTAAGCACTTTTTATGAAAAGTTGTATATATTTAAACTCTAATTATATTAAAATATCTGCTAGAGTTAACTTTTAAAGACTCATGTTCTAAATTGGACTCCATTATCAACTAATAACTTGAATCTTTATTTTCTTGATTAATGGTCAATCTCAACTATTTTCATTGGCAGAGGTGCTCATGGATATAATTAGGTCGGGTTTGAGCTTATAAAATATCCAATCCACTAACTTTTGATATTTTACAAATTATAAACTCGGCCCATTTAATTCTTTTAGATTCAAGTTGGTTGCATATATCAGGTTAGGCTAATCTTTTTTTGGATATTATAAATATTTATGGGTTGAGTTTATATTACTAATTTTCATGAGTTCTTATTAAGAGGTAAACCTACAACATAGACCGTAAATGCCATGACATCCTTAATGTTAGGTCTAATTTTTATACATTGCTCCACCATTAAAGTCTAATTGTCTCCCCCTCCTTTCCAATAATAGATAATTCTTTTTTTTTTGTTATGTTAAAGGAATCTAATTGGAAGCCCTCTAACATAAATTTTAGAGCTAAAATACTTTTAAATAAAATAAAAATAAGAAATAAATTTATAAACTATCAATATATAAAGATAAAATAAGGATAAGGTATATGGGTTAAGTTGGGTTGACAAGGTTTTAAATATTCTAACCTACCACTCGACTTTTGATATTAATTTTTTAGGGTTTTTTAAGGAGTAATGCACAAATTATTCATACCTATGAAAAGAATTACAAAAGCAAGATTTTTTTTGGTAATCCAAGGTGTCCGGATCAGTTTACTCACACCACGACTGATTTCTAAACCCACTAAATACCCTGTAAATCTAGTATACACTTAAATATCATGGGGATGACAAGTATACATATAAAAAAATCAAATCTAGATACTTAAAAAAAAAACAATAAATCTCTTCCATGACCAACCATAACCTCAAGTGCTAAGGTGGATGGAGTCCTTTATAAAACTATAAATGAGTAAGGCACAAATTATTTATACCTATGAAAAGAATTACAAAAGCAAGATTTTTTTTGGTAATCTAAGATGTCCAGATCAGTTTACTCACAGCACGACTGATTTCTAAACTCATTGAATACCTTGTAAATTCAGTATACACTTAAATATTATGGGGATAACAAGTATACATATAAAAAATTAAATCTAGATACTTAAAAAAAAACAATAAGTCTCTTCCATGACCAACCATAACCTCGAGTGACAAAAGCAAGAATTATTATTATGTGAGTTCATGCCATTGATACCGTTAAATCAATCCATCCATACTTTTGATTTTCATAGCTCATTATTATAATATTATCCATCGTTTTATTTTGGGGTTTATTTATTTAAATATAATATTATTTGTTTTTATGGTTAAAAAATATTTTTAATATATTTAAATTTTACTTTTTAAATAATTAATTTTTTATATTTTTAAATCATTTTAATATTATGGTATAAAAATAAATTTTAAAAATAAAAATAATATAATTTTTTTAAAAAATATTTTAAAAAATAAATGTCGTAATCACAACAAAACCTAAAAGTCTTTTCGCCACGGGCCAACAAAGGAAGAAAAGAGTGATTATTTTGCAAATGGGAGACAGAAAAGGGGATCTACGACTTTAAGAGTTGTCGTAGAAAATACAATCACTACCTCATTTTTCGATCTGTACAGCAGGATCACACTACCTCAGGAGAATTTTCAACCAATCACGTGAAGATGTGAAGTGATGGCTTATGTTTTTTAAAATATTTTTATTTAAAAAATTAAATTGATTTATTTCTAATTAAATGTTTTCCAGGATCGTGTCATCTCAAGAATAATAAATAAATAAATAAACATTTCATAGCGTTTTTAATTAAAAATACCATTGAAAAGTAAACAACAAGCTGCAGGGATGAATCGGTCGACACAGCAAAGTTGAACACAAGCCATATGCTTCACGGAGAGGACCTCTTAAGGATACATTTCCCAGGCAATTTGGGAATGCGATTAAATAAAGTATTAAGCAATTTTCAGACTTGTCCAAAGATATCAAGGAGCGCAGCAGAGGCCTCGAGGCACGTAGGAAGCATGGATCCTGGGGTCAAGATATGCTTCACGCCTTGACATAAAAAGCAACACGCGCGCGCGCGCATACAGTAAATTACTTTATCCATACCAATAAAACACTATTAATAGTTGCATGGTGACAAACTCATACTTTTTAAAATAATACTTTATAGACTAGGATAGAAATAAGTAGCGTAACATATACAATAACATTAGCATCTATTATACTAAAAAGGTGGGATATACCCTAACTCTTATAGCCCTCATTTTTCTTTACAAAAAATATATTTTAAATTTTTTTAATTTAATTTTTTTTATTTTTTTTAAATTTTATCCTTATATATTAGATTATTTAAGACTTGATTTTTATAATTTTTATAATTTATATTATATGAAGTTATCTTGATCTCATAAATTATAACGTGAGCTAATAGTAAATATCTAAGTTGTTTTACTTTTTCCAAGATCATTTATATGTTATTTGGAAGTCTTGAAATTGAATTCAATTTAAAGGATTAAATCAATTTTTTAGTTTTGAATCTTTTTAATGGCATTGATTTGAATTCCAATAAAATTCAATTGCTAAAAAATAACAAAAAACAAATCAAAAGGGACTCTCTGATATGCTATAACAATTCCTTTAAAACTAACAATAAAAATATTATTTTAAAAATACCCTTAATAATACAAACTCCACTATCTATTTCCTTCTCTTTATAAATAAACAGAAGCCCAATAAAGTAGCCAAGAAATTGGAATAATAGCAATGTACATTAATCATAAAGATGATAAAAATATTACAAGGATAGTAGTTAAAAAATAATAAATATAAGAGTCTTGTATTAAAATTATTTTTGTAAAAAAGTGATTTTAAGGGTAAAATAGTTAATATTTTAATTTAATTTAATTTCATGAGTATTTCAAATAGTATAATTGAATTTAATTATGTAGTTTAATATTTTTTTTAAACATAAAAATTATAATAAATTATTAATTAAATTCAAATCACACGAGAAATTAAATTAAATTAAATTCCATAAGTAATTTAATTCTAAATAAGCTGTTAAATATTTAATTATTAAAAATAACAATTTAATCAAAATTAATGGATACTTACCTGACTCTACCAGAAAAGAAATATAAATATTTTTTAGATAATTTGTTTACCATAATGGATAGGGTAAGTGGCAATTGCCACCCCTACGGATCATTCCTTTAAACATCCCAAGTTCTCGAGCTTTGCAATGCCAAGCCACCAAGCTGTTCTTTCTGATGGGGCTACCAGTACTGGCTAAAACCTAGAAACTACAGGGACAAACAGGTCCCTTGAAATTCTTACCCAAATGTCACCATCCATTCAAGTGCCTGAAGAAGTGAAAGCCCACTAAAAATGCCAGTGTTGACTTCATTGATGGTCCTTGCAAGAAATTCAAATCTGCAGATGCTTGTTGGATTTGAGAATGCACGAACCCTGACAGATGTCGCTGGGATGCGTATGTGAGATTCAAACTGTAAATTGTGCAACCTAAGAATCCGTCCATCCATAGAAGATAGCATAAGATTTTGGAATAACTAATTTCTGTTCTTATATGAAAATAGCAATGAAGCATGATAAAAACTCTCTAGCACTTAAAATGAACAGTTCAAGAAAAAGTGCAAGACTTGATTAGCAGGGAAACTCGCAGTATATCTTCTGGTGGTGCACGACAGCATATACCTAAGAAGGGAGGATCCAGTTCACGCCCTGCTACTTGTTGTCTCCCCTTATATTGCTACTTTTACCTGAGATTCTGCCATGGAGGTGGACGGACGAATTACCAGTATTTTCAGCATCCTCTTTGCCTCTGGCCAACTAATTTGGCTTATTTGATTTACACTCTAGTTGTTTATCTCTGTCTGAAGATATTAATTCAACTGGATCAATTATAGTTGCAGAAGAACGGCCTGAGGCAATTGTAGCTGTGGGTAATGCTTTTTCAGGAGGGAGAGCAGGAGTATAATTCTTTGAACACAATTTCTCAAAGCGTTCTAGCTACGTTCTAACTTTTCCAGCTTGAGAAGTCAATTGCTTCTACATAACAACTTACCTGGGCAGAGTTTTTCAGCTGTGGGAGTGCAGAATCAACGCATATGCACTGAAATTGAATTGTTGTTAATAGGCTGGCTTAGCTGCAAGGCTTCTCCTAATATCTTGATGATGTACTTCCCAATCTCCTTTTGAGGTGCATTTCCAGCAATCGAGATCTCCTGTTAATATAATCCAGTCGCTAAAAGTTAGAAGTGATCAAATCTGAAAGATGCCAAGACCATACACTCAACTTCCAGGAGCACATCATCGTAAACTACAACGACTAGCCTGAACAAGAGCAGCAACAGCTAGAGCTTTGCTAGGGCCTCGGCCTTAACAACTAAGAAATTCAGAAAGATTGATAAGAGAGAGGGAAGAAGAAGAAAATTACAGAAACTGTTATTCATTACTTGTCCTATACGCTAAGATTACAATTGCTTTTATACAATGATTTTCCCTCCAAAACTAGTCGACTAACTACCTCTAACCATCTGCATTTATATTCCTCATGCTTGAATTCATGGAGTTGTAACAATCAGCAAGAATCCATCTTTAATCCACGTGCTTGAACTTCTGCTGCTGATTACTGGAGCTGCAACAAGCTTCGACACTTCGATTTCCAAAAAAAGTAGCAGAACAACTATCTCTAAATAAATGAAACGCATGACCCGATACGTCACAATCCAATCCCAAAATTGAAGCCACATCAATAATCTGCATAGACGCTCTCAGATTATCGACCACAACATTTGAACTTGAAGCCGGTGTAGAAGCATTTAATTCAATTTTCCGTTCAAGCTCTGCAAGGTGACTGGAGAAAGAGAGAGAAGAACTGAGGGAAACTGGGCTGCAGTAGGCGCACTTCATTGTTTGGTGGTGGGGGATGAAATTTGGGATCCTGTTGGTTATGAGGGAGGGGCTTGAGTTTCAGGAAAAGCTCTTTTCTGAACAAACTGCGGTGATTGCAAATTCATTTTATTTATTTATCGCACCTATGAACGAACGTTTACTCTTGGGTTTCTCCCCCATTTTCTTTCTTATAAAAAACATATCATAATGTCTTTGCAGATTTCTTTCTATCACATATGTTGTTTAGGTCAAGTGTTGCACCAATACTTGATCAGAGAGCTACTTCATCTTGGAAGTTGATTCCTGCCTTGAAGGCTACTTTCTTCGAATTTCAAATTACAAGGTAAAAGCATAACAGAGAAACTGGTTTTGAAGATTTAGCTAATCAACTTGTGATGTGGAGTTCCAAAGAATTCTTTCAATTTATGAAGTAGAAGAGATCTTACCAAAAATTTTTAGTTGAATTGATCTATTCAAAAAGTTGTTCAAATCCACTTACATTAGGACTTTGTTGTGAAAGCAAAAGGTTTAATGAACAAGAACCTAATTGAATACATGGTTTATCCCTGTTATGAAAACAATAATCTAAGAGTACGGTTCACCCATCACCCCAGCTCGAAAACCCTGGGTAGCACATGAGCATTCAGAATCGAAGGAAGATTTTACGCCTCCGTCCTCCACTTTCTCCTCATCAGTGACCACTCCCTTTTTTATGAAGTCATTGCAGCTCCAACCTTTTCTGCTACCTTCAGGCTCTTGCTTAATTCTCGAGCTCTCTGAAAGCGCACATAAGAAACACAAGAAAGAAACAGTTAACTCCAGTTAACTATGCACAAGATAGCGCAGAGACCAATGAGTGCTCAAGCACTCATGTTAGTAAGAAAGAGTAGGCCTTACAGACATTATGTTCCTATAGATAGAACAAAATTAAAGAAAATGCAGGTTGAAGGATGAGAATTACTGAAAAGGGGTTTTAGAAGATACAAGATTTAAATCCTAAACACCTTACAGACATTATGTTCTTTAGCCCGTGGAAAGGACAAAAATAAAGAAAATGATGGTGGTTGTATTAAGGGCAACTCGCTGTTTGAACATATTTCTCAAGTCTCGCCATTGATGTTCTTTAGCCCTCTCATTTGATTTGATAATTAACATCTCAGAGAGAACTCAGTACATGACCATGGCACATCTGTTGCTGCAATATTCAAAAACCGCACTTATGCAGAGAGCTAGAGATCACAGCAACTTGATGGAGTAGTGTGAAACATGATATGCTGCAACTGTATCATGGAGAACACGAGCACATAACATCAAGTGTATATTCCAATTAAAAAATGCTTCAGTGCAACAAATGGGAGCAGAAAATCATTAGAGGTCTAACAAATGGGAAAGTCACTTTTCCTATACAATCTAGGGGTAGCAATAATATAACCCTGATGTTAGAAAAAAGAGTCAGCAAAGAAGAGAGACATGACAAGGGCCAGAACAACAAATTACCCCACAACTCCAAACTCCAATCCAATCATAAGATTGCATAAGTTCAAAATGGGTTTAGGCAGTTTGCAATCTTACAATGTTTCTATTACTTTCTTTCTTCACTGGTTTATAAAACATAAAACCAATAAATTTAATAGATAAATACCAACTCAAGCACTACAAATGGGGAGAAGGAAGCTCGCTTGATCCCTGGGAAAAAAGCTTTGAATAATGGGTTATTGTAGGTCCTGAGAAGGAGCAACAAGGTCCCACTCAGTCCTTACCACGACCCCTACTCTAACCCAAAACTTGCTTTTGCATCAAAGCATCATGTAACTTAGAAACTCCCTGATCAAGCATTTGTAGATGTTGACCCTGTGAGAGTGATTTGAACTTGTTGCCAATTGATTGCATACTAGGTTTAACAGATCCACCTCATGATTATGATAAACAATGACAAAAATCTAAAAGGAAGTCTGAGTTCACTGGAATCCAGTTTTACTGATTGAAGGCATGTTGAAGATGGTTTATGGAATTCATCTACAATATCAAACTAAAGGTTTATTCTTAAAGCTATTCAACTCCAGGCCTCTTGTAATAATAATTCATACTTTCCCACTCACCAACATAAGGATACCCTTGCACCTAGGATCTCATCAGGAACTAACAATGTCGTCAATAAGTTTGCCAACCAAATACCGACTTCTGGTTAAGTTTATGAATCACACGACATTCAATGGGGCTCCACCAGCTCCAGCTATCAGATGGGAGAAGCGGCTAAACATCTAAACCTAGCAATTGTAGCTCCTGTTGATTAAACATCAAATACACACAGCTGCGATAACAATTATATAAATTAGATTACCCTGAACAAATTATATCCAACATCTTATATAAATTAGATTACCCTGAACAAATTTTCAGCTGGGAAAAATTTGTTGGATAAATAAAGGCTTTCACAGAACTAATAGAACAAAATAAATTACCAAGATTCTGTATCAAAGGATCGTATAAAACAAGAACCTCAAAATTTCCTCATGTACAATGGTAAAAGAATGGAATAATATTTAGAAAAGGTAGGGAAAATAGAAGGAACCATCAAAATGAAACTTTCGTCACTGACGATACATAGAGATTTCCGATAGAACATAATTCAATGATCATAGTGTAATACAACAAGTACTCCCTCTGGTCCTTAATATTGGTCCACTTTGAGTTTTGCACATTCTTTTAGCCAATCTCTTAAAATGCAAAGTATTACAAATCTCAAAATTGCCTCTAACTTCAAAAGATGCAGACCTTTTGATGCAATGGAATATTTGGCATGTTAAGGGATAAAATGGGGCATTAAGATACAACAATTCATTGTCTTTTTTAGCATGGACAACATATTGAAACAAGAAAAAAAATGGACCATTTTTACAGTCTAAAGGGAGTAGCCCATGAGATTACTAAATTACAAACCTGTATTGAAAAAAATGAAGCATTTTAAAGCTAAAACACTTTAGAAACATTTTTTTGTGCTGATATCAGTTGAATAACTTATTCAACAAGCATATCAAAATTCTTCCTGATTTATAAATTATCTTGAAAGTATCTCAATAATGCAAAGCCCAGCTCTAAACTCAGTACAAGTTTCTATCACATCTGTAAAATAATATATTCCAAAATTTTAACCAGGGAGTTAATGCAAAGCATTATGAACAATTCTTGTCAAGTGGAACATTAGTTGTCACATTTTGCCAGTGATTTCAAACCATTAAACCTATCATCCTAAGATTAAGGTAAACATTTCCATTACTGTTTTGAACAGAGAACTCTAATAACTGGATTTTCTTTCAGCATTCAATAGTATGAAAAATTTATCAATAAATTAGTTAATCAGAAAAATCAGACTTTCAATTAACTGAACAATTCATGAGGATTAACGTGACCCTAATAAAAGAAATAGCCACCATTGATTGGATAGAAGGTTGGATCCATCGAGATAAATAGATCTTAGCAATATTAGTCCAAACTCAATTTCACCTCATGACATTTACCGAGTTTAATATTCAATATTTGGGTCGGCCATCCTTTTCACCACTAAGCCTGACAAGACTCTACATTTCTTCCATCATGGATCTGCCATTCCTTGCTCCGCTTTTTCATATGAGTTCTTTTACATGTCTTTCTTTACAATATTACCTATTCCCCTACTTCACCACTATACTGTGGCCTGGGTTACCTCTTGTTTCTTATCTTTCTTTCAATAAATCATTTCTTTATTATTATATTTTCTATTGAAAAAAAAAAAGATTCTACATATTATTTGCACCAGCTTATCAAAAATATTCCTAAATGAACGGTACTCTCACTTAAGCCTAGAATTGCTAAAATATAGTAATGCAAACTCCAAATCTAACGTCAGTAAGGTTTTCTGTCGATCACATCACTCAGACTTGTCTACACTAAAACCTTAACCAATAAGTAAAACCACAAAGACATCCCACCTCCTAACCCCGAATCAACTACCCACAATACTTTCAATTCTCATCAAAATCAATAATCACAAGATCTATCAATGTCAACATTATCAAAATAAATTCTTTCACGGCAACTGAAAAATTAAAAAACACAATCACAAACCCTAAAATAAAAATGTGAAATCCTCACCGTAGATTGCACCGGAAGCGGATTAAGATCAATAGACCGAATAGACATCTTAGCGATCTCAGTAAAAGCAGCCTCTTTAACATCAGGTGCATCACTAGTTAACTCTTCATAAGCAGCCTCAAATGCCTCTTGCCAGAATTTTGGTAATCTGATCCGACGGCTATTCGTATATATATCCCACATATGTTTCACTGCCTTTTCTCGCTCCTCCATTTCCTACCATTAATGACAATTCACCAATCAAAACAAATAATCATAATAATAATAATAAGCAAAAATAAATAAAATCCACCATTAGTGTTGCGTACTGACTAGGACGTCGCGATCGTCGCGAATGGGAGTGTCGATGTCGTCGGCGAGGCTATTGAGATTGCCAGCGGACCAACGGAGAGTGACGGTGCCGGTGAACATGGACCAGAATGCTAATAGTAAAATTGCTGCCAAAGCCCAAAACTTGTAACGGACTTTGCCGAATAGACCAGAATCGGAGGTTTCTTTTTTCACGGTGGGTGCTGTTGTCGTTGGAAGAGAAACATCAACCTTCATTTCGATTTATTTATTATTTTAGGTTTTTTCTTTTTCTTTTTCTGGGCGTGTTTTGTTAGTGAAGGAGAAAGGACGAGTGCAGTTGATCGATCGAAAAAATCTGATGGAAGTGGATTTTTCTAATTGGATTTTACGAAGGGGAGGTTCTCTCATATGTTTGGGATATATACATATGGAAGAGAAACATCAACCTTCATTTCGATTTATTTATTATTTTAGGTTTTTTCTTTTTCTTTTTCTGGGCGTGTTTGGTTAGTGAAGGAGAAAGGACGAGAGCAGTTGATCGATCGAAAAAATCTAATGCAAGTGGATTTTTCTATTTGGATTTTACGAACGGGAGGTTCTCTCGTATGTTTGGGATATATACATGTTAGTCACC
Organism: Populus euphratica; assembly: GCF_000495115.2. NCBI lineage: Eukaryota > Viridiplantae > Streptophyta > Magnoliopsida > Malpighiales > Salicaceae > Populus > Populus euphratica. The sequence goes on along the minus strand of NW_011500050.1, from coordinate 388,447 downwards.
CAAGTATGATAGGGGTTTCATATTAGTGCTCAAACTTTGAATTATTTCAATTTCACCATCCAACAACAAGTAGAGTTCAAATATTTTGAGCTCTAACTAAAATAAATCGAGAGAATGGATGGATTATAAAAATTAATTTAAATATTGTTAAATAAGTGTTAGATTTATTTCAACTAATTTTGTTTGAATCATGTTTAGTAATTTAGAGCGACACTAAAAAAATAAATTTATACAAAATGTCAAAAGAAAAAAATATAATCCATAAAATAAAATATTAATCAATTTATATTACAACTAATCAAATAATAAACCCATGAAAAATTAACGGGCATATTAGATTATGTTTTTAGGAAAATTAAGAATGGAATGTAATTGCTGGTAAAATAAAATAATGTTTTTGTGATTTTGTACTAATGTAAGATCATGCACAAAATCAGGGGACTCATTTGTAGACCAAAGTACAGTGGATTGTTTATCTTTGACTTCCTGTGATGATTCGTGGCGGGAGTTTGCTGGCCGTTGAGTTGTTGAGGAGTCAGCATTTTTGGAAGGGGTTTGTTACGGAGCCAATCCTAGGCAACCGACAAGGGACGACACCGTGCAGTTGCTTTCTAGATTGTGGTGTGGGCATTGACGATTTGCCATATGAAGATGGACCCACGCAGATTTCAAGGTCTAGTCGTTGTCGGTATGGATTTTTACAGAGGGAGCTCGACGACAGTGGACAATCACAAATTTCTTTCATGAAATGCCACTCCTCCCTGAAACCTGTACTTCAAAGGAAAGGGGTGACTGGGTATTTGTTAGCGTGGTTCAGCTTTTCAAAAGTTTTTATTTTTTAAAATTAATTTTTAATATTTTAAAATAATTTTATTTCAAAAATAATTTTTTTTAATTGATGATTTTTTTTTCAGTGACATGTCTAGAAATAAATTTAACATATAATCATCAATGTTGTGAGTAAATAATAATAATATTTGTAATAATTATTTTTTAATTTTTGGAAACACGTTGATAGATCATATCCATCAGTAATCTAGATTTAAAAATATATATTTTTAAAAAAGTTATAAAAAAATAGAAATTAATTTAAAATTTTTAATTAATATAAAACTCAAATATTTATTACAAAATTAAATACTTATAAGGTCAAATACAATTAATCTAGAATAGAGACACTGGGAAAAATTAAGAATTTAAATTTTTTTGATAACATTTATATAATTATTAATAACAAAAAAATAAAAAAAATACCATCAACATTTACACAATTATTTAAAAAATAAAAAATTTTCAATAACATTTATATAATTATTAATAATAGAAAAATACAAAAGACATAAAAAAATACAAAACAAAAAACATAAAAAAAAAAAGAGAATCTTAACTTAATGTTGAGTTTCTCAAGTCTGCCTAGAAAGGTGAACAAAATATGAATAAATCATTAAATAAATAGAAAATAAAAAAAAAGAAGATAATGGGTTAAGAAGAGAGAGAAGAAGAAGTTATAAAGCAAGAGAGAAGAAGAGATGTACTTGTTTATTCTAATTTTAAAAATTTTGATATTTTAATTTATGATTTTTTTTACTGATAGATTAATTAACGATCAATTAAATATTAATATTTTTAATTTTTTTATTAGTGTTTTGGTCTATTAAGTCTAATTAAAATTTTCAATTAAAAGTTAACAGGCAGAGTAATACTAATGTCTTTACTGTTGAAAAAAAAAATGACATTTTAATTGGTTTGTTGGTGTTTTTATTTTTCAATGCCATCTTAAATTTTTAATTTAATAAAAAAATTTAGAAACTTGCCATGTATCATCGATATCATTACCGATGGTAAATTAAAAGAAACTTGCCATGTATCATCGATATCATTAATGATGGTAAATTAAAAATAATTTTTTTTGTTGATGTTTCCATCTATCAAGTTTAATTGAAATTTTCAATTTAATACAAAATTTTTAGAAACTCACCACCTATCACATATTACTTTTTCATTCGTCGGTAATTTTATCTATAAAAAATAATAATAAACATTATAAGTGAGAAGTAAACAGTACCTTAGCTCTTAGAAAAATATCAAAATTCAAGAAAAATAGTTTTTATATATTTTTACATGCACTTTTGAATTTAATAACCAGTTTATTAAAGCCATAAGAATCTGATCTAAATATAAAAAATAAAATTTTATTTTAATACTAAAGATTATAAACTTATATGTAAAGCGTATTCTTAAATATAAAAAAAATCACAAAAAAAATGTTTGGGTTTTAAAATCGTTAAACTCAACTCATTAAGTCATAGTCCACTTTACTAGGGTGAACTGGTTTTGACTAATAGACAAACTTATGGTTAGAAAATGCAATAGTATCTTAGTAATTAGATAAATAAACAATGTAGTTTATCTAAGAAAAGGTGTACGAGGAGTGACATTATTTTTCTTATATACAATTAGTGATCTTGTCAAGACTTTCAAGACCGATTAGAGTTTTTAGTGATTAAAATATAAAGTGACAATTCTAATTTTTTTTAATAAATAAAAGAAAAGAATTTCTTTTTTTTTACCTACACCTAAAAATCTTGATTCACAAGGTAATTATCGTGATGTTGTACACATGTAACATATGGCATCATATTTTATAGCCAATGATGTCATTGCAAACATATTCCATGTTATATTCAAATCAAACACCTTTTTTTTTATAAAGAAATGACTATTTCTAGTCAATATTTTATGAGCATTAGTGAATTTCTCATCCAATAATAATGCAAATACTAAATTAATATGGGGCACTAATGTTTCCATTAATTAACTATGACATCACCATTTATATTCAATATGAATTGATATAAGTAGGGTCTTTAAATATCTTGAGTTATTAGGTAGCTAAACAAATAAGTTCTCATACTCGATATCACCTCGACCCAAACAATTACATCATGGCCCTAGTGGCTACATTTTGGCCGAAACGGTTAGGTCTTCCACCTTAGATCATATTTTTTCGCCTCATCTAAAGAAAACCCAGGTAGTTTTCATCTCTCTCTCAGCCTCATCTGGCCGGAAAAAGATCGTGATTTTTGTCGGCCACCCAAAGCTTCAAACCGACGATTCTTTCACATTAGCCATCAGCGAAAGTCGAAACCACCATCATCAGAATCCTCTCCCTCATATTTACCAGAATCAACCATTTTTTGGCTCAAAATCTCACCGGGAAATTTCACCGCCTCCAACAGTAATCGCGCGGAGTCACACGCGCCACCAGGGGCATTTTCATAATTTTCCGAGAAAATTCAAGGGTATTTCAGTCTTTTACCTATATAGTGGCACTCAGGTAATTTTTTGGGGTTCCTTATAATATTTTTTGATATTTTCATTAATTTTTTGGGGTTCCTTATAATATTTTTGATATTTTCATATATATAAATAGTTGTAAAATTTTTTGTCGCATGTGAGAGAAAAAACCAAAAATAAATATAAAATGAATAACAACGCGGGTCCAACACCAATCTTATCATGTCATCGTTCGCGGGTTCAAAGCCCAATTCTCAAGTATGGTTATACCTATTTCTCAATTACATCAAAATAAGTTTTTTGTTTTATAAATGAATATTGTTGTCGACACGTCTTTTTTTTTTTATATAGAAAAGGACTAATGTCAAAAATTTAAATACCAAATATGAATTATGTTCATTATTTCTTTTGATAACCCAGACGTAATTCTCCTTTTTAGAGACAAACGTCAATATTTTAGATAAGTCTTCTATTTTTTAGGGACTGATGTTATTTTTTAAAGTATCTCCTATGAATATTATTTGTCGACATGTCTCTTTTATTTCAAAAAAGGATCGATGTCAAAAGTTTAAATACAAAATATGAATTATGTCCATTATTATTTCTTTTGGTAACTCAGATGTAACTCTCCTTTTTAGGGACAAACATCAATATTTTAAACAAGTCTTCTAGTTTTAGGGACTGATATCATTTTTTACGTTTCTTTTATTTTTAGGGACCGACGTTAACCATCTTAAAAAAAAAATGCAAATGAGCTCAAAATATAATAGCATTTGAATCAAATAAAAAACACATAACTAAGGGTAACCTTTCTCTTAAAAGGATGTTTTAAGGGGGGTATCTACCTTCCCTTCATCATAACTAACCCAATACTTGAATCTATAGGACCAGTATCTAATTTTGAATTTTTAGTTCCCTCAAATTATTAGATAACGACTTTAATAAAATCTTTATTTTCTTTAATAAAGAAAAACTTTTCTTTTATTAAATAAACAAAAAAATAAAACTATCACTCGACATTGTGTGTCGACAGTAGCATTGCAAACATATTCCATGTTATATTTAAATCAAACACCTTCTTTATAAAGCAATCATTATTTCTTGTTAACATTTTATAAGCATTCATGAATTTCTCATCCAATGATAATGCAAATACTAAATCAATATGGAGTACTAATGTTTTCACTAATTAATTATAATACCATCATTTATATTCGATATAAGTTGATATAAATAAGATTTTTAAATATCTTGAGTCATTAAATAGCTAAACAAATAAGTTCTCATACTCGATGTCATCTTGGCCCAAACAGTTATATCATGGCCCTAGTGGCTACCCCTTGACCGAAACGGTTAGGTCTTCCACCTTAGATCATATTTTTTCCTCTCCCATCTTTCTCCATCTTTTTCTCAACACACAGGTTATCCAATAAACGCACACTAAACATTCTTCTGAGTCCCGGGGAGTTAGAACACGACTTCATGCATAGTTCATGCACACATAATTTTCTATATTTTTATTGGCAGATTCTATGGAGGTGCAAAGTTTTATACAAGGCTGATACCATATTTTCCAGCCAATGGTGGCAATGCATACATACCCCATGTTCTATGCAAATTATACGTCTCATTTCTTGACTTGACCGTTTCACGGATATTCACTAACTTTTCAATCAACGACAATGCAAGTTACTACAACTAATAGTAGACACCAATATTTTCACCGATCAACAATGACGCCACCCTTCACAATTCAAGATAAGTTAACATGATCGAGATTTATAAAAATTTTAGATTATCAGATAAATAGGAAAGTTCTCGACGGAAGTTGAATTAGGCTAAGCCCGTTCATGCATTTGGGTTTGATAGATGTTAGAAAAACTAAAAGACTGACATTTCAAGGGGCAAGCAAAATCAGATTCCCTGACTGGTAGAAGGCAACCCATGATGGAGAGTGGAGACAATATTGAGTGTAATGTGTCCCCCGAATGGGCAGTGAATAGAGGAAAAGGGGCACTGGCATGCAAATATCATTTTGTTTCCTTGATCCCCACATGTTCTTGAGAAGAGGAGCTTCTTTTTGATTGACTTTTTACCTTGGTATACTCTCTCTATCTCTCTCCCTCTCTCCGTCTCTCTATCGAAGATTTATTTATTTATCTTAACGTAAAAAAAGCAAGGCTCCTTTTTCTTCCATGTGTTGTTGAAGTGATATGATATAATGCTAACAAATTTAGAGAGGAGAAGAGCAGCTTTTGTTTCTTTTTTCTCTGCTATATGAATAAATTCAATGACGTTACCATTCATGAGGTTAGGTCTGAATCTGGCCGTGTGATAGCCTATTAGACTTAGAGACCAAAACACTTTTCACGGCTTCTGCTATATCATTGAGGTCTGTGCATGCCTCGAGCAAATCTACTTTAATTGCCAATTAATTCAAAGGCAAAATCAAAATCATTAATTGTGTTCTTACGTTTTTTTTTTTTAATTTCTTTCCTTCCCTTAGTGTTTTTCCTTATCTAGCAGTGCTGAAAAAGGAATCCTTCAACTAGCATGGTGCCTTCTGTTGCGCATATGGGACTTGCCCAACTAATAAATTTCATTTCCAGTTTTTGTTCTCTCAAATAATTCACTCGTGCAAGAGTTGATATGTTTTTTTTATATATATATAAAGATACAATAGCATGAAATAAATCAAAATAATCTAATGACTAGAAAAAAAGAAAGATAACAGGGCAAAAAAAAACAAGATAAAGGAAAAAAAGAAATATAAACAGTAAGATAAGAAACACATCATAACTCCAAGTATTTTTAAAAAGATATAGATAAAATAAATCTATAAATATTATAAAAAACCAACTTTAAATTTAGTCATAAGATGCTAACAAGTGAGCCCGTAGTTACCTTTAAACTTTGCATGTGTGACTTACTAATTGCTTTGAAATTGGCTTTATATAGTGTCTGTCGGTTCGTAATATATTTTTAGTGGAATTTAAAGTTTCATCATCGAAGCTTGGTATGTATTCGATACCTCTTTTTTTTTTCTTTTTTAGTTTCTTTTCTTTCTCCTATATATTTTTTTTTGACATGTCATCCTTTTTTTCTAGCCATTATATTATTTTGAATTATTTAATGTGATTGGATCTTTATAAAAAAGAAAAAAAAAAGGAAAAAGAAAGCATGTTGACTCTTGCATAAGTGAATTATTTAAGAGAAAAAAAATTAAAATGAAATTTGTTAGTTGTGGCATGTGCTACATGCACAACATTTCACAAATGTATATGCTATTTGTGCACATTAATTATTATGTTAGTTTGAAAATTATTTTTTAATTATGCTAGTTAAAAAAAATATTTCTCTTGATGTGCTAGTTTAGAAGAAAATAAAAGGATTCAATTCAGATTAAAAAGAATCAATATTACTTAAAGTGCTGACCTAAACATTTAATCCCGATTAATTCCTTTTGGTAAGTGATTTTACTATTTCTAATTTTTTGTTTCGAAATATAAAAGGTTCTGATTGTTATGGGTTGGTCTTGTATTGATTCTTATATTAAAAAAATGAATTAATTAACCGAAATAACTTCTTAATTAATTTTGTAATATTATGCATTACATTATTTGCACATATATATATATATATATATATATATATATATTTGTTATATTCCATCGATTTCACGAATTGAAACCAAATCTTTTATACGTGAGATTACAAAATCACCCGACCAAATCAACCAAATTATAAAATTGAGAGCTAGCATTAGAATTATATGTACAAGCTTTATCTCTTGAAGTAAATTAAATTGATCGTTCTTCAATTATGTGAAAAAAATTATCTCCCATTAATAATTTTCATATAACTATTTTTCACAGCAAATTGTAATCATGCAGCGAAAACTTGTAGGGTGAAAAACTTAATAAATTGGTTAGCTATACTTACGTAGCTTACTCAATAATTAACTTAATGGCTCCTCCAAGGTGAAGTTTTCAAAATGCAATGATATCCACTAAATAGGTTGTTGTGTTGCGTTGCGTTACGGGTTGTGTTAATTTTTTTAATATAAAAATAATATTAATATTTAAAAAAATATAAAAAAATTAAAACTTGAGTTATTAACTTAAATGTGTTTAATAAACTCATTTAAACTAATAATATGATTAAAAAAATATGACAGTAAATAAAGTGAAAAAAATAACAATAATTAACTATAAAAAAATGAGTTTCTAATATTATCCTCGAGAAAAGGAAAAAAAAAAAATCTTGTTGGAGACTTACCATCACTCCTTCATAACCATAAAATGATTTTAATATCACAACAAAAGGTTGCATGATAACATCAAACGAGATCACAAGCATCTTTAAAGCAAACCAAACAAAATATCAAGAAGAACATCTCATTTTTATATTTAGTCAATAAATTTAATTTAATTTAAAATAATTTTTTTTTTTAAAATGCTAAATTTAACAAAGAATTTCAAACCCGAGATAACCCGGGTTGTTTTCAAAATTAGTGAGAAATGTTATAAAAAGCAAGTGAAAAAAATAACGGAGCCTAATCTCCAATTAAATAAATATTAAAGGATGAAATTGAAAAAATATAAGTTTAAAAAAACAAGTAAACTCAGGTGAATCTCTTGAATCTAAGTTAATCTCTTAAATTCACAGCTCGTGAAATCCTAGATTTTGACTCAATTAAGAAGCTCAATTTTCAATCAATTTAATATTAAAGGATAAAATAAAAAAAAATATCAATTTGAAAAAATTTTAGAAGTAAAGAAAATAGCAATCAAAAGAATAAAGAAAAGATATGATAGGAAAAAACTAGAGATGAAATTGTAAAAACAATTAAAAAATTATCTCAAATAACATGAATAGTAATAAAAAACACAATCCAAATTTGACAAGTAAAAAATTTAACTCTCTTGACAATTCCAATAATACTTTTAGAAATGTAAAATTATTATTACATCTTTTTAATCTATAGTGTAATGAGTTTACGCATATTTCTTTTTTTATTGCAGTCCAGTGTTGAATCTTGAATTTGTCACTACTTTTAAATTTTGTTTTTACTTCATAACACCTTGAAAAGAATATAAATTATTATTATAATAAGATTAATATGTGTTTGGTATTGTGATAGCTGTTGTGGTTGTGATTTTAAAAAGATTATTTTATAGTAACCATAGAGAATGCAGAAGGTGAAAGAGAAGAAAAAGGAGAAGAGAAAGAGTAGGGGTTGACAATAAAAACAATAAAGATTGGTGGTGAGTTGCTTTTTACTGTTAATATGTAACATAAATAGTGGATAATACAGAAGAAAAAAAAAAACAATGGCTAGCAATGAAAATAGTAAACATCGAGAATGAAAGAGAGTTGCTCTCTATTGTCCACTAATTTTATGCAACTTGTAAAAAAAAAAAAGCTTGAAATTGTTTTTTGTTATCTTCCTCTTTCAACACAAATGGTAATAAGTCTCATAAATAAAAAAATATATTTAATTCATAAACAAATACATAACAATAGTGTTTTTCTATAAACGTATCCTCAGCACCAAAAACACACTAAATAAGCTATCCACATCCTAGTATAAAATATAAATTAAATTGAATTTAGATAAAGAAGAAGAAAGCTCCACGTGTAGACTTCGATCCTCTCAGTATTTGCATTATGATAAAGAATCCGTTAGTGTACGGCTGGATACACCGGATCGGCATGATTATAATCTCCATTTTTGAGAAATTCTCTTTTGGGATAGACGGCTAGGTAGCTAGCCACCTTTCCCTCCAGTAACATTTAAATATCACGAAGTGTTTAAAATTATGGTACTGTTTTTTTTAAAGAGTTTTTTATTTAAAAATATATTAAAATAATATTATTTAAATTTAAAAAAATTATATTAAAACATGAAAATAATAAAAAAATATAAAAAATTAATTTTAAACAAAAAAATCTCTAATTTAAAAAAAATACCTTTTAGAACCCAATCCCAAAACACCCTCCATAGGAAATTAACCAGCTAATTAATAGCATTTGTGTATGCTATAGCTCAACTTACCTGGATTTATACTGTTAACCCGTATTTTATCTTACTGCGAGTTCCTATATTAATGCTTTATTTATTTATTTATTTTTCATAATGCCTATGTACAGGCTTTTAATCACAGTTTGTCACATATTAAGAAAAATATTGATTAATTATAGCTCTAAGATTTACCTACCGCGGTTGGGAAAGCAAGTTTGTTTCCTTCTTTCAATTTCTTAAATCTAAACATTTTAAGAAATTTATTTGCTTCAAAGTACTGAAATAATATTTTAAAATTTTTCTAGAAAAGATTTTAATTTAATTATACATTGATTTTAAAAATTTGAATAAGTAATTGGTTATACTTAAAAGAAAAAAAAAGAATGTTTTATTCACAACATTCTTTAAGAAAGGTAATCTTATTTCCGAAAAAAAAAGAATGTTTTATTCACAACATTAATCTTATTTCCATATTTTTCCTAAATTATTTTTTTAGCTTTTTCATAAGTTATTTATTATTGGAGAATGTTTATCAAGTTAACATTTATCCTAAATCAAGAGTTTCATAACTCAATAATTTTTTTAGTTTTTTTTAATATTTATTTATCTCTTAACTTTTTTATTATTATTCTTTTTTAAAAAAATAAAAAGGTTGAATAGAATACCAAGTTCAACCAACATAGGTCCCACTTGAAGGAGACTCGTGGACTTATTATCGACCTTGATTTTTATTTAAAACATTGTACTAGGCTTACGTGGATCTATAAAACTAGGAGATTAATTGACCTGACTATTAAAATCCAGGTTTATACAAAGCATGTCATCAACTTGAGAAAAACTTGTCAATGCATTTTTGGACATGTTTTAAAGTTAAAACATTGCGGCAGACTTATGTTAATCCCTAAAAACTAGAGGATATGTTGGCATAACTATTTCAAAACCAAGTTTTGATCAAAACATGACGTTAAATTAATGAAAAATCATTGACTCATTATAAAACTCATTTTAAGATTAAAAATGTTGAGGTATGCCTATATTAGTACCTCAAATTAGGAAACATGGTGGCCTAACCATTAGAAATCCAAGTTTAAATCATGATACAAGCTTGATGAAAACTCATTAATACTATTTTTTATTTTATATTTTTAAATAAAACTTTACACATAGCAACAAATCAATAACAACAACAACAACATATATATAAACTTATATATAATTTTATGTTGAGACCAAACCATTATACATAAGATAAACGTATTGCAATTCAATCCTTCCAATCTTGTAACATGGTATTAATTCTAGTCTTGCTCCACCTTAAAAAATAAATCCATAATGGCTTTATATTCTTGGGGTTTCCACACAATAATGTTAACTTTAACTTGTGGTGGAGCCATAATAGGTCAATAAGAGGCAATTACTCCTTTAATCTATTTTTTCTTCAAAGTATCTTTTTATATTAAAATATTAATATTATAGCTTTATAAAATTAATTTTCTTTATTAGCTACTAATTAATCTAAGCTCTTTTTCTTTTTTCATTATTTTCCCTGTCTTTCTCTTTTCTATAAAATTTCTCTTCAAGCCCTAAGCTATTAATTAGTTAAGTAAGTAACCTTTTATACTTTATGCTTTAGAAAAAATTTCTTCATCTTTTCTATTTATTTTATTATCTAATTTTAGTTTTACTTCTTTATAATTAGTTATTGAAAATGTTGGGGTTTATAATAATTTATGGGTTTGTTGAATTAAATGTATATGGGTAATATTATATGTTAATGGATATGAATTGAAATGAGTTTTGATGAATTGATAAGTATTTTGTTAAGAATTTCATATAAAAAATAATGGTGTTGAATTTACTAGTGATTAAAAATAAAGTACAAGACAACTAAAAAAATTATGGATACAATACATAAAATAAAAATAAAAAAGTTAATATTTATGTTTAATTCACTTGTAAAAAATAATAAGTCAGCAAGAACAATATCAATTTCTAACAACCCTTTTAAGCTATGATTTTAGATGTTATGTACCATATATCAACATAGAATTGTTGTCAAGAACTTTTCTAGTCTTTAGAAGATTTAGAAATAGATAAATGAAAGTTTATTGTATATATTGAGAAATATATTTTTAATAAGATTAAAAATAAAATGATTATAAAATAGTTTTAAAATATAAAATCTCGAAAAGAACAATTATAATATGAGTTTTTTTTTTTAAAAAAAGTATTCTTAAATTAATTTTACATGACTTGAGTTGGTACATATATTTCAAATTAATTTCTTTATATAACACATGTTTGTATAGCATAAAATATCAAATATTTGTTAATAATTTGCCTCATCGTTTAAAAAATCCTAGCTCCGCCACTGATTCCAACACTTTAAATATTTGAAAATCATTCACAATAAATAAATAATCAATTAAAGATTATAAAAAATAACAAACATTTTATTATAATATTCAATAACATATTAAAATTATTTAAAAATTTATTTTGGGGTTTGAAATTGATATTTAGAAGCGACTGAGGTTAATCAGAAAGCTACTGGAAGGGCAACGATAGTTATAGATAATGTTGGCGCGTGGATTTATGCACTAGTACTACTACATACACGTGAGGCCACAAGGCCCCACTATTGGAGCATATGTCTTGGAAAATCTAAATTGTCTTCTCTTTCTCATTCTTCATACACCAATGACGAGTTTCACCGTTATTCAATGGAGGATATTAATGTTAGGAAAGTGTTGACCCTTTTCTTCTTCTTTCTCTATCCAATGGTTCATATCTTCTTCCTTTCTAAGTTTATCTATCCACCGTGACCTTAGTGACTATTGTTGTTGGTGGTAGTGGCTATTGCGATAATCAATAAGAAGGGGATGAACTACCATCGTCTATAGACGTGGAAAAGCTTTATGGTTGTTGGGTTTTGGTTTGAAAAGAGAAAAGAAAAGGGTTGTTCTTGACACCATTGAGATAGAGAAAGAGCTGATTTGGTCTATTGACGGTTCTTGTTGTTAGTGATAAAAAATGGTGGTAGCTAATAATGGTGAGAGAGAAATGTGGGCTAGGGTTTTTCTTAATCTTCTTCCTTCTTCTTCTTCTTGTTTTCTTTCCTCATTTTATCTTTCTCCTTCTTTCTTTCTCTTTCTCTTTATTTTTACCTCTCTCTAAAATTTTTCTCCTTCTCTTTTTCTTCCTTGTTTGTTTTTTTTTGTTCCCTTTTTTTTCTTTATACCATCCATCCATCTTTTATATTATCTTATCTCAAAATATTCTTATTCAGTATTATTCTTATCCCTTCATTCTCTAAAACCTTCTACTAACTTATTTTCCTTCCTTTTCCATTTTCTTTTAATTATTTTTTTTAATTATTGTATCTTTATCTTTAGTTCCTTGGGAAAGGGGTAGGAAAATTGTGTCCATTTTAGCCCTTCATTCCATACTTGATTATCACCATGCTTACTAAACCCTTTTTTTCTTTATCTTTGATTTTTTTATTTTTGTTTTTCTTTTTAAAGAAAAAACTTTGGTTTTAAAAAATTCATTAACATGAATACAAAAGGTGAAATGGTAAAAATCATGAAATGATCAAAAAATGATGAAATTGAATGAAAAAGACTTTTTTTCTTCAAGATTTTTATATTCTTGTATTTTTTAAAAAATATATATGAAAACAAAGATTCAACAACCGGATTATGACACTAAATCTCAAACCCTAAGAAACGGATATCTATTCCAAAATGCACCATTGTTTAGAGATGGCAAGAAGTTTAAGGAGAAAGGAATTATAGAAATGTAAAAAGTACATGAGAGATAAAGAAAAATGTAAATAAAAGCAAGAAAGAAAATTATGAATAAAAACCTTACGGGAAAAGGATAAATAAATTGCAAAAAATAAACAAGTGGGTTGGCCATGTATACGATCTTATTTATATCCTTACAAAACTTTAATACTATATATTTACATGGATAATTTTAATTTTATATAGATATTGGTATAAAAAAGATTTTATTAAATGTTAATACAAATTAAACTTCTTTTTTTTACTCATAAAAATCATATAATAATTTATAATTTTTAAATAGCTATTATATATTAAGGATTCATGCTCTAAATAAAATTATATATATCTTTTAAATAGTACTTAAATTTTGTTAGTTAATTTTAAAATTATATATATCTTTTAAATAGTACTCAAATTTTGTTAGTATGACTTAGTACTCAAGTTTTGGATCGAATATGACTTAGTTGACTAATTAATTGTTCTTTTCACTCTCTTGATCAACTAAGAATTCTTCCAAACTTGGTTAATTCTTTCAATTCCAATCTATGATTGATACATGTACATTATCATGGAGAAAACAGTACTATAGCTTATGAAAACCTTACATTCATTAAACTATGACTTTTGCCATCATTTTATATCATATCCCCTAAATAAGATATCATAAAAAAAGAAACAATGTTAATAGAAATTAACTAACCATCCAATTGGAATATTAGAATGATTTATGTATTGCTGATTAAGATAAGTTCATTTAGTAAAATGTGTGTGGTAGATTAATATGAATTACTTTTCTTATTTTCAATATCATTGACATAATAAAATGGAAAGATGCTATAGATGAAGATCACATAAAAGTAGAAAATAATATATTTAAACTCAACAGATCCAAAAAAAAAAGAAAAGGAAAGGAATATATTAATTACCAAAAATCATGTGTGTTTTTAGAATGCATGTAGACTATTTAAAAAAATTTAAATTAATTTTTTATATTATTTTGATGTTCTAATATTAAAAAAATTATATTAATAATTTTTTAAAAAAATATTTTTTAAAAATAATCTTAACAAGGCTACCAGTAATTGCTCGTTATCTCTTAATGCATGTACTTTTCTTGATTGTCCATAATAATAATAATTACTTTCTTAAATTATACTGGTCAATATTTAATTTTTAAGAGCAGACGGTGGTGAGTGGTAACAGTACATTTTCACCCTCTGGTTTCCTGCTCATTGAAATAGAACGACAAAATTCATCTTACCCCCTATATAAACCCTTCATCTTCCTCGAACAAACAGTTCAACGCTTTGAAACTATAGCAAAGTAAGCACTTGAACCAAAACAAAAGACTACAATGGCTAAACGTTTCAAGTTCAGATTCTCTCGAGTGATCTCCTTTCAATCTTGCCGTTCCAAAGACCCCTCCCCTCTCCCATCAAATCCTGTTCCTTCATTTCTTAGACTCTCGCCGGTCAACCACAACTCCATCATTATCAACAAACTCCACCTCCGACCATCACAACCGCCTTCTTCCAAACCCCATCTACACCCCTCCATCAAGCGCCATGTGTCCTCAGCTTTCACATCAATGGTCTGTGGATTTAGATCAAAATCCTCCACTCATTCCCTCTCTGAAACCGGCCACACCAAATCCTCACAGCCAACTGAAAATTTCCACTGGGCAGAGGAAGAAAAATACCACCTTGTGGCCAATTGCAAACTCTTTGACGACGACTCAACTCCCCGCCGCAAAATTTACAACTCTTCGGCCTCTGAGGACTCTAATAACCACGACGTTTTTCTCCCACCGACTAACATAGAGAGGAAAAAACGACGTGTCAAGAAGAAGAAAAGGGCTTCAAGGATCCGCATTAGCACTTCTTCAGCTGATAGCGGGTTATTTTTTAGTGGCGACGAAAATGTCATAAACGTCGAAGAAACGGAAACTTTAGTTTCTGTTTCAAGGAGCTTCTCCACTGATTATCCCTCAGAATTCAATCCCCACTTGGAAACAATACGTGAATCTCCATTTACACGAAAAAAGAGAGGTAGGAAGGCGAAAGGAGGTGTTTTAAAGAAAGGAACAACAAGAAGAGGACGAAAGGCAAGAAATAGCTGCGATGATTCGCTGTCGCCTGCAAGACTGTCGAGGCTTCAGTGGCTGATACCGTGCACGGTGGAGGGGAAGGTAAGAGAGAGCTTTGCAGTGGTGAAGAAATCAGATGACCCATTTGAGGATTTTAAGAGGTCAATGATGGAAATGATATTAGAGAAGGAAATGTTTGAAGAGAAAGATTTGGAGCAGTTGCTGCACTGTTTCCTTTCTTTGAATTTAAGGGAGCATCATGGGGTTATTGTTCAGGCTTTTAGTGAGATTTGGGATACTTTGTTTTGTAGAAGAAGAAGATCCATCTCTTCCAGGGTTTCAGCCGTTTAATCTCTTATTTTTGTCTTCTTGGTGCTTTTTTAAACGTAGTAGTAAATTAATGACTGACCAAATTACTACTGTAATAACAAGAAAGATCCTGTGAGTGTTCATCCTTTTTACTTTATTACTTTTCACGGAGCATTTCCTTTTTCTCTTAATTTTTTGTGTTGTTGTCGTGTAAGTTGTTTCTTCTATTAAAGTGGTTTTATGACCTTATTTTTAGTATTTGTAATTAACTTGTAATTACAATTAAAAATAAGCTATAAATTATATTTATATACCAACTAATCTATCTAATAATATTCATTAAGAAAAACTTAAGGTAGCGTTTTTGGGATAGAAAAAATTAAAAAAACTAGAAATAGAAATAAAAATATAAAAAATAAATGTTTCTAGGATAATTTTGAGTGATTTTAAGTAATGTATGGTAAAATATTTTTTTATTATATTTTATCTATTATCAACTAAATAAGATACAAAAAACAATCATTTTATTTTATATATCATTACCAAATATAATTTTATCTTTACTTTTTATTATATCTTGTCTAATTTATTTTTATTATCTCCATCTCTTATATTTGACTATAATAACAAAATGCATTCTAAAAAAGAAGATGACCACAAGATAGAGAAAGAGGGAAGTCATAGATATTTTATAGAAGTGAAGTAGACAATATGGTTTCTTGTAAAAGTATTATATTTTTATTTTGAATAAAAAACTTAAATTTTAGATTTATTTTTTAAAAATTATTAATTCAAGTTTTATAAATTTTAGAATCATTATAAACTTATATAGTTATTAATTTTAAGATTATAAGATTAATTAGTTAAGATACATGCAAGTTAATTCTAATATCTATATTAATAAAATAAAAAAAATATTAATTTTTTGCTACAATGGTGCCTTTCAAGTATAACATAAATGTTGATTAATAATTTCATGCCTGATTTTATTGAGGCATGTATGTGATTTTCTTGCTAATAAAATATATAATTTTAAAATATTTGGTATTCTTGATGGGGGATTTCGAGTATATCATCATGCCCACCAATTCGTGTACTAACCATTATTAATCTTTGGTTGCATATGATTTTTCCATTTTTTTTTATTTACATGGGGTATCCGGGTCAGCTTGCACGCACCACGATTAATTCCCACGATTCATTGAATACTCTGCAAACTCAGTAGACATATAAGATATTGTCGGGGTGACAAACATGCACACCAAGGCTCAAACCCAAATACAATAAAAAAAGACAAGTTCCTTTCACCGCTAGGCTAACCTTCCATTTTACCTGCTTGTGTAATGGTAGGAGACGAACTGTGTCCTGAGATTCACCAATCAGCTGGTAAAAGATGAGCCCTTCTAACGCACGATGAAGGTGAAAGATGAGCACATTTCGTGTGGAAGGAGTCCATGTAGCGTGCCTGCTCCTGTACATATATGTGCGGTGACCATTCTAGCTGTAGCCTGAATGATTGAATTTAATACGGTGTTTGGAATTTAATTGTTTTTTAAAGTATTTTTTATTTAAAAATATATTTAAATAATATTTTTTTAAATTTTTAAAAATTATTTTTAATATTTATGCGTTAAAATATTTAAAAATAAAAAATATTAATTTAGAATAAAAATAAAGAATTTTTAAATTTTTTTAAAATATTTTTGAAATAAATAAAAAATAAAAAATGCTTCATTGCTTTTTATCATGTCAATCAAATGTGTAATGGCTAGCTAACAAACAAAAACGTAGGACATACCAAACCTGCTTGTGTTTTGCTCAACATTGATCAGCTACCTGTACTGTTTGCAGAATCGTTCATTTTTTTTTTAATTATAAATTAATTAAAATTTAATTTAATTTTCGAATCTCCCTTACTTTTTGAAAACATAATTGTTTTCTAATTTTTTTCTTCCGTTTTTTTCCCTATAATCCATGGTGTTTTTTTTTATTGAATTTTTGTTATTTTCTTAAATGTATTTTTTTCAATTTTATCTTTTAATATTAAAATAGTTAAGAATTTTAATTTTTAATTTTTTTCTTTCTATAAAGTTAACGTGATTTAATAATTTATCAGGATAACTCAACTTGTCTTAGTTTACAGGTTTGTTGGATTGTTTTTTTTAATTGAACTTGGTAATATATAATGTTTTTCTTTTTATTATGATTGTTTCCAAATTTATTTTTTTCAATTTTATCTTTTAATATTGGATAATTGACAATTTAACTCCGTAATTTTTTTTATTTTTATTTGGTCTTTCTATAGGGTTAACATGACTTACAAACTTGTTAAGGTAACTCAAGTTACCCTGTTTTACAGGTTTGGGGTTTTTTTTAATTGAACTTAACTTTTTTTATCGTTTTTTTTTTCTCATATCACAAATAAAAAAGAAAGTTTCAAATAAAATCATGTTCATAAACTTTATAAAATCTAAAGACATATTTACAATTTTGGTTAATTGACTTGGTTTAGAGGTTTGATCTTCGTATTGAGTTGGTGTTTCATTTTATGATTTTTTTTTATTATATAGTTAAATGAGAAATAGTTTAAAAAAAAATTATAATTCTGCTAGAGTCCATAACCCAACTCACAGGTTTAACATTCTAGCTTAGATTACTTGTTTCACAGGTTTGACGAGTTTACCCACGAACCAGATATGTTTTTTTTTCTTCAACTGTTTTTAATTTTTTGCTCTATTTTGTCCTTCAATGTTAGATTAGTTGGGAAATCAACTACATGAATATTTTTTGTTTGTGTTCTATTAGATTGTTATTGTCTCAAATAAGTGTTTAGTTTTAGGTTAACACTTAATTTTGTGAGCATATATTTTTACCATATAAATATAAAAAAATTATTAAATTCAATAAAGTCTATGACATGTGTCATGACCCAAATTTTGAGTTTTTCCTAAAGTTATCATTTTCTTTTAAAAATCAAAATAAAAAAATAAGAAAAGACCAACAATATAGCAAAAGCAGGCTAATAAGGGTTTACAATGCATAAAGGAATCAAACTAGAGTTTTTGACAAAATTAGAAGCGAAATTGTACTCTATTATACACAAAATTAAAAAGATAATGCATATTCAATGTCAAATTAAATAATTATTGGACGAATCAACATAAAAACTAAGTTTGAGAACTTAATTAGATTTTTAATAAGCCAATTAAAGATTTAATTAAGTTTAAGAATAAACTTGGGTCAAATTAATTTTATTAGGGACTTAATTGGTGAAAATTAAGTTTGAAAGCATAGTTTGGTTTAATCGAGAAGTTTGAATACCAATTAGGGACGAGATAAATTAAATAACCAACACTAAAAACCCTTTTGAAAAACACATTTAAATCAGGGAGTGTTTTTCAAACTTTGCGGGAGTAAAATTGAATTGACTATTGAAATTAGAATTCAATTAAGGACTTAATTGAATAAATTAAAAGATTAAAAGGGGATTAATGACCTAAATCAAACTAAAACACCGAAACAACCTTGTATCAATGAAATAGTTCGTTTTTGTTATATTTTGACTAAAATGACGTGTTTTGGTTCAGAACAACATCATTTTATTCATCACCAAGTGACAAAAAAAAGGCTTGCACTAACCCAGTTTTGGATTCTCTAAAATTTTCTCATATTTTATTTTATTTATATTTTTTCTAGAAAAATAAAAAATTAAGAAAAAGTTTACAATTCAAAATTATATTTTTCTCAAGTCAATGACCATTTTTTCCATCAAAATTAAGCCCACTGGGTTGATACAAGTCAAAACATATCAACAGGGGTAAAATTAAGCTTCAAGCTGTTTTGGATAAAAACCATCATTTTCAATCAAAACTGGATCCGTAGGTTAATATAGATCAAACCATGTCAACTAAGGTAAAAAATGAGTTTCAAGTCTTTCAAATCAACCATTATTTTCAATCAAAATTGAGTCCACCTAGTTGATACTTGTCAAAAAATATTTCTTAATGTTTAAAATTAATTTTTTAGTAATAAAAAATAACTTTTAGTGGTTGAAAAAGATTTCTTCCAATATTGATTTGAGTTTTTAGTTTTACTTGTATATATATTTATTATTCTATATAATAATAAAATAATAATGCAATTTTTTTTTTGAGGTAAAAATTTTCTTCAATATAATCCATGTTTCATGTTGTTCAATATGCTCCATATTTCATGCCATGTTTGGTGTCTGGTGCATGTATCCTGCTAATTAGGTATAAACTCCATCGCATAGTTTAGAAAAAAAAAAGAGGGAGAGAATGATAAAACTATTGTTAAGAGTTATTGAGATATTATTTCTAATTTCTTTTTAAGTTTTTCTTCACCCTAGAAAGATATTGATTTAAAAAAAAACTAAATAAATACTAAAAATATCTCAAGTGTTAGATAGTAATTAGATTTGAACCCTCACTTTATTTCATTTAATTAAAATACTAAATTAAAATCCAAATATATCTCAGCCCTTAAAAAATATGTCCTACCATCCTATCTTGACATGTCACTTGATGTACCAATCATCTAGTGCACCTTATCATGACACGTTAATTAGGATCGTATGATCAAGCCAACCATAACTGCTAGATCAATTAAGAAGTGATTTAACGGTCCCAAAGCTTTAGTTTTACCAGATTACCACCATCACCACGTCTACATTGTAGCATTTCTCAGAATCTCTCTTTTTTGTCACTAACAATTCTCTCTCTCATCAGATCTCCTAACTTCAGCCAACTCCCAACACCGGATCACCATAGAAAACTCCTCTCCACCTCGCGAGATAAACCTGAGTGGTCTTCGTCAGTTTTTATAGCTTATCTGGCTAAAGACTCAAGTCGTCAATTCTCTTTTCCCTACCATCAACAACCAACACCACCATCACCAATGGAGCCCTATCACTAAATTTACTAGATTCTGCCCATGTTTTCATGAATTATCACTGGAAAATTTCACCCCCTCCAAGTGAGGGTGTGCATAAACTACATGCGCCACCATTGATATTTTTGAAATTTCCATTGAAGTTTAAGGGTATTTAAGTATTTTTGAAATTTTGAAATTGTAATATTTGGATTATTAGGATTTAGCTATAGACTTTAATAGTAAATTATACCTTGAGATATTAAAGATACAAAATAGAAAATAAATATGATGCTAAAAATTAAACTTTAGAATTGTTAGAATTTAACCCGATAAGGTAGAGTATTCCCCATGAAAGAAGATCTTTCTTGAATCGTAGATGAGACCAACAAATATAAACATGTCTTAGATTAACAATCAATCGGCAATGTAGCCTACCATAGAGAGAGTGCACTAGAGTGATACCTCTTCTTCTTGCACAACTAATCTCTTTACCAAAACTCTTGTAGACCATTAGGTTTTCTCGTGATCATAGTACTTGGTGGCAATTCCTAAATCTTCTAATCATTACTTTATGATTAAACCTAAAAAACACCATTTAATTTCAATAAGCAGCTTCACCATTCGACACTATGCACTTCACAACAACACAAGTTGCAAGGGGATCGAGATTAATCCAATCTTTCAATATCTCAATATTTTTGTTTGAAAAAAAGGTTTCATCTTGAAGGTTTTTTTTTTAAACCAAGCCATGTTTTAATTGGTTATTAAGATTGCATCTGGATTCATGGAATTGATCGATTTAATTCAGATTAGCTCTCATGTGGTTTAATCAGAAACTCGAGTTAGGCAAAGAGCTAAGTCATGAGATTTCAAGATTGACCTATTTAATCAGGTTAAATAATACTGTCAAAAAACTATTCGCTCTTTTAATATTTTTTTCACATTTAAAAAGAATTGGTCCAACCTATGGCAAAACACGAACCAATGGACTACTATTAACAATATGAGGTCAAACATTATGTATATGAAATAATGAGAAAAATCATTAAGAATTTCTTACCAAAAAGAAAAAGACATTTTATACAATCTTATAATAAATGGTACTTAAGATAATTGTTATAGTAATTAAGTTTTTCCATGTAAATCTATGTGAAATAAATTATATTTGTAATAGGCATTATTACATAAATTTCAACCATGGCTACATTTTATACATAGCTTATAATTATTAAACTCGACTCGGGGTTCACTTGTCAAAAGGGTTGGGTCTTAGATCACACAGGTTGACCCGAGTTAACTTAAAGATTTAAAAAAAAAATATTTGACGTTTTAATATCCTACATGGAAAAGTTAAAAAATATTTCATATGAATGTAGGCAATATATAGTTATCCCATAAAAAAAAAATAATTCATGTAAATGTAGGCTATATATATATATACATAATACTCCAAATCACCTATAAAACACCATATCAACTGTAATAAACTTTTATATGGCCTTAAAAAAAATCAGAAAAAGGGTTGAAAAACAGGTTATCTGATTGAAAAACAGGGTTTTGGGTTAAAAAACTTAAGCCTTGATTTTTTGTCTACCATAATAGCTAGAATCTAGATAAATCAAATGACGTGTTGTCTGATTGTTTTCTCAAAAAAATTTGAGATACATGACATGTCATCTATCTTTGTGGCAAACAAAAAAAAAAAGCTCAATTGTGTCGATCCTGACAAAATAGGCAGTTAGGCTATCCTAACTTGCCATACCATAACATTTGGCCTTTGATATCTTTTTTTTTTAATTAATGATTTTTTTATGTTTTTTCTCCAAAGTTTTTTAATTTATATTTAAATTAGTATCCATTTTTTTTTTGTTTGAAGAACCTTTTTTAAATGATAATTATTTTTTCAGTTATGCATTTAAATTTGAATATTTTTTTGATTCATCTATAATTTTTTTTTATCTTTTGTATGGATGAAATTTATTTTTAAAATAAAATTTATTTTCAAATAATAATTATAATATGTGTAATCTTGCATGATATTTTTTTTTATTTGATAAATTTAATTTGTGTCTTATTTATATTATTGTTTGATTAAATAAAAAATTACTTTAAAAAAAAATTTAACAAATATAATAGGATAAATGACCTGTTTTTTTATATTAAATATCTTGATCTATACATGTTTCTTGATTATTCAAGTTTTATTTTTAGATATTATTAATAATTTTTATTTATTTATTTGTATATATAATTCTTAATTTATTTAATTTTATATATACATAAAAATTTTAATTTTAATTTATGTTTTTTAAAATATAAAAATACATTGAAAAAACCTAAGCATACGAATTTTCTTTTTTTTAAGAAATCATTGTGAACAGTGCCAATATGCAGCACTCTCTTTCTCTGAGTCACTGCGGAACTCAGGGGGGGCTGCAGGTGACTGGCCCTCGTACACGAGTAAATGTAAATGTCCCTAATACTATTACTGGCCTCTGATAATTGACAAATATCATAGATATTGAGCAGGGTTCTGTTATACCGTGAATGGCTCGGCATTTGAAGGATCCCCTAGGGTTTTTATGGTCTCGTGCCAAAGGGAAATGAATTTTAACTGGAAGTGGTAATAATTCAGTGTGCCAAGATAACACAAGGTGTCATAGATTCTTTGCCGGCCTAAGGAAACTGACTGGGATACTGTGCCCCTGTCTCCAAGACATCATTGCTTTTTACGGTGTCCTTGTCTCCAAGAGATTAGACCTTTCGAATCCAACATATCAGGATCCCTAACAGGCTTGCTTGTTGTCACTGCTTGATCTTATCCATCTTCAGTCGCAGTCCATGTTTGGACGCTATTTTTGTTGATAGCATAGTAATCAAGTGTTAATAAGCATATTTCAGGAGTGTTTAGGAAGGCCTCTTCTGATTTAAAATATTTTGTTAGTTAAAAATATATTAAAATAATATTATTATAAAAAAATTATTTTTTTCATTAATTTATTAAATCAATATAAAAATATAAAATTTTTAAAATTTTTTAAAAATAATTTCAACCACCTTATACATTAAGTGATTGCTAAACTTAAAAAAACCTTTCACAATTGAGAGATCTATTCAACAAGTATTTTTTCTTGTTTTTTTAATAATTTTAAATATTTAAATCAGTTTATATATATCTTTTAATTATTAATATATAAATAATAAATTTTATCTGTTATTAAAGTTTTATATGGTATATGTATATATTTCTTTTTATGTTTTGATTAAAATTAGAATATTAACCTTTTCTTTTAGGGTGTGAAAATGGATTGAATTTATTTATGGTCAAATATAAAATGGAGTTTACTCTTAGATGAGTGATGTTGAATTCTTTGGTTGTGGTACTACTTTGTTCCCTTTCTATTTCCCCTTCGACTTTATGCTTCCTTGACGTACCCAATATCACAAATCAGTTACAGCTAGAAACCCAGAAAAAATTAGAAATGGCAACAACAACATATGATAATTTGGTTGTCTGCACCATGCGATTCATGAGATTTATTATTCAAGAGAGATAGGGTGCAATTTAATTCAGTTATTTAATCATTTTTTTAATTTTTATTTGATCGAGGATGTAAAATACAATATAAAAGTGAGAATACGGTCAAACTATATAATTTTTTTTTTAATTATTCCTAATTCAAAGTGATATTTTCATTTCCATGTCTTCTTCTTTCTCTGTTCTTCCAAAATAAAAAAATAAAATAAAAAAGCAAACACACCAAAAATAAACCTAGCAACAAAGAAGACAAATGGCAGTACATAAACAACAAATCCAACCTAGAAATTAAGGATGCATGCTTCATACCACGTAAAAAGCTATCTCTTCTCTTGTTCAAAATTACACCACCAACCACAATTTTGGATGTGATTTCATGGAACTTGTTGGTACACATAATGAAAACAGAACTGAAAGATAAAAATAAAAATAAAAATAAAATATAAAGTTCATTAACATAAATTTTAAAACTGAAACATTTCTAAATAAAATAAAAATAAATATTAAATCTATAAACTATCAAATATATATAAAAAAAATTATGGAGTATATATATTGGGTCAAGTTGATTGGATTTAAAAAATCCCAACTTATTATCAAACCCTTAATTTTTTTAATTCATTATCATTTATAATATATATATTATTTAATGTAAATATTATAGATTAAATAATTTTTTTAACTAACTTCGGTTGCACTACCCCTGGTAGTACAATAAGCTATGTTGTTGGGAGCAGTGCAATTTAATTGTTTGCACTGCTACTAATGGCATAGCCAATTAAAATTTAATTGATTGCACTCCTAGGGGTGTAACCTATTAAGATTTTGAAATTATACTATTTTTTTTATATTTTTTTTGAGATTTCAATTTTTTTATAAATTTCTTTTTAAAAAATTGCATAATAATTTTTTATATTAAAGTTTATGTAAATTATGCAATTTTTTTCTGTGGATAAATTTTGGTAAGAATTGATAAATTTTTGGAGAATTGTTGAATTTTATCAAATTATGCAGTATTTTTAGAATTGTAGAAAATGGTTAGTGTTTAAGATTTTTATGGTTAAAATATTTATAAATTAAATAAATTAATTATTTTTTAAAACTTTTATATGATAACATTGAAACTTGTTGATTTATAAATATGCTATGCATATTTCTTGTTATATCAATTTGAAGTCTATAATTAGATTAGCCACCAAATATGGGTTAGGATATACTCGTATCCCAAGTTAAAATCAAATAGTCATGCAAACATCACACTTTACTTGTCCATTTTGAATAATCATACAGTTAGTCTACTTTTTATACCTAAAATTATGGAAAGTGAAGATCCAACTATATTTGACCATGCATATATAGTAATAATGACTTTAAACCAAGTGATGATAAAGATGAGAGTCTTCTTTCTTTGGGTTTAGTTAACTCACTTAAAGAAGATGAATTTGATGAGTCAATAAACCAATTATAATTCATGAGACCTCATGTTTTTAAATTTGATTATACTAGCAGAGTTGATGAAATGGCATGCAACGGTTGAGCTTTGAGTTGTAGGAATCATGGTTTAAGTGTTGAGTGGAATTGGATAAACCTTCCAAGCCAAGTTTGAATTAATCAATGCAATGAAACAAAGATAAATAACAAATTTATTAGAATACAAGGTGAAATATTTAACCACAATCTAAATGCAATTAGGATGTACGAATATACTAGAATGTCAAAGGTATTTTTATGGAGGGTTTCTTAAGAATCCCGATTCATTTGAGATCCGAAAACATAAGTAGCAACCATCCATTAAAGAAGACAACATGTACCAAGCATTCCCCAGTGTCACTGAAGCAAGAATTCCTGAACAATGTATCATTTGGTTACACTAATTTTTGGGGAAGAGGCAAGTTAAGAATGGCAAAGAATATGCTTATATTAAGCAACTACGATTAGATACGACAGAACAAAGCTTGATTCAACTACTCTCATTACAATGATAGACTCTCTAATTTGCATTTCCAATTGGTAATACTAGTGAGACTCACATGATGGCCAACTTACTCCAAATAATGGAGATTGTTGCATAAATCTTTAAATAAAAAGAACTCGACTTGTTCAGATAATATGAATGTTGTGCTTACGCCAACTCGCCTTCGGAGGATAAACAGAATTAATGGCCTGATAGACCAGAATTGACTTGTTAATAAATCATGACCAACTCTTTAGTTAAACTACAAAAGAACATAATTAAGCAAATAATTGCTATCAATGATCGTCAATGACCTCATTATTCAGACACGGTGGCCAGCTGGATACTTTACGTGACTAGAAACTTTACAAGCTGAAATTTGTTACTTCAAATGAATATTCCGAGCGAAGTGTGCAGACTCTAGTCAATAAGCAAAAATAATGGCTGTAACATTGTTAAGGACAATTCAAGTTACCAAGTCTATGGTTCTAATTAAGAAAATGTCCTCCAATGATCGCACACATGATACAAAATCATTCAGAATAATAGCTAATGAATAGCCGCAGTTGCTCTAGTCTCAACTGTTATGATTTGCCATTAATAGTTAATATATTATACAACCTACTTTAAAAGTAGGGTTATTATTATCAAAAGATTATAGTGATAATTGCACCACTATTAACAAAAATAGTGCAACTCATATGTTGCCACAAATCATACCATGATTTGTGTATCTTATCTTACCATTAATACTTATAAATAAAGGCATTGTTTGAGAGCAAAATAAAAGAGTGTGAGAGTGCAACATGTGAGAAGAAGAGAGAAAGAGGGGCTGTCAAGGGCAGCACCTTTGCTGCAATGTGTAGCAGTGTGTGTGAACTGGGAGTTGAGTTAGAGTGAGTGTAATCCTCCTCCTCAATGTATTTGTTTTGTGTTCTTTCTCTATCTCTAATAATATCGACTCCCGTGGATGTAAGCGATTTTCCAAACCATGTTAAATATTGTATCAGTGTAGTTAGCCTCCTATGAGCAAATATCAGTACATCACCGGTCGGATTCCCCAATAATTGGTATCAGAGCACATGGTTTAAAGTGGTGTTTGATTTTGCTCAAAAATAAAAGTTGTTAAAATTGTGTTTTGACCATACTACTATGTAAAGGAGGAAGAGCCGAAGCCACTAGTGAAAACCACATTGAAATCAAACATCGGACATGGCCTCACGCGCTAGTAGGGTGGCTAGCCACGCTCGTAGACGCGTGCCACGTGTCACACGCGTCTTCTTTGCCTAGATGGGCTAACTTAACCTGAATACCAGGTAACTCGACCCACGTGCCAAATCTGGATGATGATGATGTCAGCATGTAAAGGTGGCATGCCATATCAGCAACCATGTCATCATTATAGGACCCACATGCCACGTCATTAGCCACGAGCCGAGTCGAGCTAAGGGATAGGATTTTATGTAGCGAAGTCTACGTGCAACCGGATCTGAGATTGAATCTGGACCGCTGATCAGGACAGAATTGTTTTGATCAAATCTTAGCTATCTGAAGTGTGATTTGGACGATTTCAGACTTGTTTCTAGCTAATTTGATAGTTTCGGATGCAATGGTATGATTCAATCATTGAGATTGAGACCAGAAATGGTGGTAGTGAATTATTAAAGAGAGATTGCCCAATCAAGAGACATCTGAAGGTCATTATGGTGGTCGATGAAGATGAAGAAGAAGAAGAAATCACACATGTTTACCTAATTACATGTGTTAAACTGTTATATGGAGAAATTTAATTACCTTGAGGGATGATAAAATTGGGACAATCTAAACACTAGATCATATGGATGATTTGAGGTGGAGAGTAAAAATTGATGAAGACCAATCTTGACAAATCTAAGCACTAGTAGTCTCTCCAAATGTTGAGAAATCAGGTATAAAACCAAAATATTCCAAATCACTTAAAATGGAAAGCCGCAACAAAGCTAACAAATAGTTGTATATACAGAAAGACAGTACGATGGATAGATATGGCCTAAGAAGTTCTGGTTAGGAGATTGGGTTTTAAATGACATCGTTGTGACCCCTCCAAACTTTTTTGGGAACTTGCTTAATGAAAGGATTATCCATACAATACTATTTTCGTATATGTGACAGTTTGTTATGAAACTGTTAAAGACTAGCAGGATGATGGCACAAAGAAACAATTAGGTTCCGTATGATCAATGATCAAATGAAGTGGTGATTTCTCCAAAGAAGTTAGATTCGATGACTGTAATTTCTCGAGGGGAGAATTGATGAAGACCCTGATAATGGAAGAGAAGTACAGTAAGGGGATAAAGATTGACACCCTATTTTAACTTGGATAAGTGTTGTGATAGGATGAGTTGCTGTTAAACATAAGAAATAGGGAAAATCTGGAGAATAGAAACTGCACGAGGGCACACAAAGATTGTGCAGGAGTACCCAAAGGATCCAACGAGGTACTATAATGAGACAACAGGAAGTCTCTTATGCTCTTGATGAAGGCAACGAGAGAGGATCTTTCCAATGCATGCAAGGATGGAAAGATGAACTATTACAGATGCACCTAATTAAGGGGGTGCAAACACCTGTGATAAAAGGCGATCGCCTATGATGAAAGGCGAAGACACCAAAGAGAGTTAGTGTAGGTGGAGCTGTCAAGTTGAAAGGCGTAGAAGTTCCAAACATAAAAATCAAGATGGACGATTGCGAGGAGTGTACCGCAATTCTCTTTTTCTATGTGATTAGTAGCAGTGATCTCTCTCATAGTCCACATAATGGTAGAGAATTTTTAAAGCTATTTTTGAAGCGTCCCAGCTGAAGGAGGATGCGACCGCCTATGAAAGGCGAAGACACCTTAAAGAGAAAGTGTGAGGGCCATGAGATGAGCCCAAGATCAGACCGCCACAAGACAACGAGCGAAGACACCTTAGGAGAAGTGTGAGGGCCGTGATAGGAGCCCCAATTCAGAATGCCCCAGAGCCGATGTGATGGCTAGATATGAGTGGGCTGATGGATAGCCAATAAAATGGTTATAATGAGTATGGAGACAAACACAGGATTGACTTTTATAGATATTGCCCCCATGCTAAAGATTAATGAGCTAGAAAACATTTGCTTTGGAAAATAAATGGATAACTTGTGGAGCATTAAAACGCGACTACTATATAGGAGCAGAGGGTATGTGTAGGTTCCTGGAACAAGTTGACTCTTGTCAAGGTGGTGAGCTTAGTAATGACATTGTAACACTTAGAATATGAAGACAGATATAGATCAACCTTTAATGGGCTGCCCCCATGGTTAAAGGTGAAAAGCTACCTGGACTCTTGAGACTAAGAGCGGAAGACTCACGGAGAAGTCAGGCGTGGTTCCTAGGGTGGAATAGAGAGCAGACGCAACTTTTGGATGAGTAGACTCTTGAAAGAGTGGTGAGCTTGTGATCATATTAAGATATTTAGATAATGACTGTCGCATTTGTGAATAGAAATTTTTGTTTAAGGGGGTGTTATAAGCTTTAGTATGAGGCTTGATAAATCATTCCGGATTGAGCATGGTTGATACGCTCGAGGGGGAATGTTGTGTTCTAGAAACAAGCGTTAACACTCTTCAGATGTGACATGTGAGACCATCTGGTTGTAGTGATCCTTTTGTGTGAGCAAGAGTGTGCTTTGGTGACTATGGTGATTGAAAGGTTTGGCAAGTACTTGTAAACTTGGCCACAGATACTCTCGGAATGGTAAGTTTGGAAAAGTTGTAGGATGCAAGCTTGTGCTAAAAAAGCAAAATGACAATTGCCCATATAAATGTCAAAGGAGGTGACTGTTAGCATTTTCCATTAATGGGCAATATATTGTACAACCTACCCTAGGAAGTAGGGTTACCATTATCAAAAGGCTATAATAGTAGTTGCACCACCATTGACAAAAATGGTGCAACCCATGTGTTACCACCATGAGTGTCACAAATCATGTCATGATTTGTGAATCTTGTCTTACTATTGATGCCTATAAATAGAGGCATTGTTTGAGAGCAAAATGAGAGTGTGAGAGTGCAACATGTGAGAAGAAGAGAGAAAGAGAGGCTGCCAAGGGCAGCAGTCCTGCTGTTATGTGCAACAGTGTGTGTGAGCTGAGAATTGAGTTAGAGTAGATGTAATCCTCCTCCTCCATGTATTTGTTTTGCGTTCTTTTTTTATCTCTAATAATATTGACTCTTTTGTGGATGCAGGCGATTTGTCAAATCACGTTAAATATTGTGTTAATGTGCTTAGTCTTTTATGAGCAAATATCAGTACATTACCAGTTGGATTTCCCAACATCAACTTGGTGGTGGTGGTGGTGGTAATGAGGCATTGGGTGTAGCAAGTGGTTGCATCAATATTTGTGGCATAGGGGGCCTCCTAGAAAAATGCTGTGGTGGCGGTGGCTGTTGCCAAACTTGTGGTTGGGCTTCCATAGCCATGTGCTGTGGGGGAGGCCTTGCGAACATAGGAGCTGCCTGTGGAGGAGGTCGAGGCATCTTTGGAGGAGGTGGCCTGAATTGAACTGGAGATGGAGGAATTGGTTGACCTTGCTGCAGTGGCTGACCCTGCCAAGCTGGTTGTCCACCTACCTGCATAGGTGTGAATGCTGCATTTGGTGGGGGTGGTCGGTGCAGTGCTGGAACTGGTCCTGGAGCAACGGCGCCATTTGCAAAGGGCAGTGGAGGAACTGATGCAATCACAGCACCATTGGCATGAGTGGGAAGTGTTGGAGGTCCACTAGCAAACAGAGTATGGGGCCTGCTCTTTTGGTTAGTTGGATTGCTTGCAGCCAAAACTCTCTCTGCATCAATGATGACAGAGCAATTAAACCAGTTCAATACATGAAACCATCAATGGAAACTTTGTATTACATTCTAAAATAAGAAGACATGTATTCATCTAGTTAATTTCAAAGGACCCTTATACTAAAGGGCGACAAAAGAAATTGTAATTTGTAAATAGGATATTTAAAGCAACATTTCGATGACAAAAAGCCTCACCTGCTGGAGTACCATGGCGCTACCCTTTAGTGTCTTTCTTGCACGCATATGAGACTGTTATCTGACGGTTGCAAAGATATTGACCATTCATTGCCTGTTGAAGTCCAAAATACTATTAACTGATCAACTCTGTTTGGTCAATATAAGCCAAAAATCAAGCCAGAGTGCTCATGGAATCTTAAGATCTAACATTAAGCAGTTTATCTCATCCAGCATTTACCTAACAGATTAGCATTTAATACAATTATCTGTAGTCTAACATCCTTTCGGTATGAAGTAAAATTACTTCCCACAGTCCAAAATGACCTGAAAACACAGCTAACAATTTGTGCTTATCTCTAACTATTTAAACTGATTGTTTCAAAAAGAACATCAGGAATTACCTCCATGGCTGCATCGGATGCCTCAAACGAATCGTAACTGATGAAACCAAAACCGCGGGAATTTCCAGTCTCTGGACTCTCATTATCTGAAAATATCAATGCCAAACATCAGGATACAATAATAACAAGACAAAAAAAGAACAGCAATTCACAAATAGGTAATAATTAGAATGCTAGGGATTCACAGTCAAATCCACAAAAGAAATCAATGCACTAGAGTGTTTGAAAACACAAGTTATGTTGCTTGTAAGTTCATATAAAGAAAAACGATCTCTAATCATCGAGTTACTCTGAATCTTCTTGGTACCAAAATTAAAACAGCTGAGTCCCAGATGTCCATTAAACCGCAAGCATTCCACTACGTTCATTTCACTTGCAAAAAATGGTATATAAAACAAATTTAAAAAAGATCTACACTTTCCAAGATTGACAAGAAACAAGTCATTCATAAGAAATCAAAACAGGCAAGTCATCCAAATGTCCACTAAATCACTGTGGTACATTCTACCACATGCATTGAAATGATATATAGAAAACAGTGGTAAATAAGATCTGCACTTCCTATGATTGACAAGCAAAACGTTTATGCCTAAAATATACAGAGATGCATATTCATGCAATTTTAAGAATTCAAAGCTTCTTCCCATCCTTGTTCCTAAGCATGCATTTGGATAGTCAACCTATTAAAGCAATCAAGAACAACTCTTATTTTCCCAGATTTCTTCTCTCAATGCAAATCAGACTAATTGTTGCCCATTATTCATCAAATGTAAGATAATTCCAACGCATCATAATAAAACTGAATTTCATTTTTCTTATTTACAATAACTGCTCAGTAATAGTCTATAATCAGCAAGCTTAGCAAACATCAGTGTCTTACACAGTGACTACATTAATCAGTAACATCAACAATGCTCTGCTAATGCTCCAGAGCTCATGCTCATAGCTCAGGTCCATTCTGTGCTTTAGGGCTGGCATACCAAGATCTAACTAAAATACCACATCATATACAAGCTCCAATGGCACAAAAGTAACCACTATAAACAAGAAATTTGGCTGGACAAGCTTTGCAGAGCATTGAGCTTGGCCTGTGACTGTTTGCACCACGTCAATCAATGCCATAACTTGTACACTAAATGACCAGCACTTGGTTTGATATCATAACAAATGATATCCTCTGTATTCTGCTACTTTGATAGCATTCTAAACTTCTCGGCATTTTGGTCTCATTAGCAAATTCTAGACTTAAAGGTTTCATATGCAAGTTCGACAACATTGACTAGCTAACCATTGCGAACTTCATGAAATCACATACAAAAGCAATGTATGAAGAAAAAAAACTTGGGTCAGAGCATCATAATTTGATTTATTTTTGTTCTCTCCTCATTTTCAAGACTCATGAACGTCAAAATTAAAGAAGCAAACATAAACTAATAATTACCTTGGGATTTGTTTGCTCCAAATGCACCGAAAGTATCATGCAGAAGTTTCTCATCAACATCCTGCAAGAAACAAAAAAGGCAGCTTTTAGCCGCAAAATTAAAGGAAACAGAACACTTCATATTCTCATAAGCATCCTTTGAAAGAACTAAACAACTTACAGGGTCAAGATTTCCAATAAAGAGATTCGCTCCCACATCCAAGCTCTTTTTGTCTTGCGACTTCTAAAACCACGATCGGCCACCCAAATAAAACCCAACGTTAAAACTATATAAACATGTATATTAACAAAGAAAAAAAAACATGAACACACAGTCTTCCCATACCTTGTTTACACGAATTGGCTTCCCATAAAGCTTAATCATATTCAAAACCTTAATTGCCTGCACAGTCAAAATCCAAAATTAAAACATAAATCCCATGTTTGTTTGAACCATATAATATAAAAATATGAACTATTTTTCTTGTAAAAGACAAGTAACTGTGGATGAAATTCAAAACCCGCTTACATAATCAGCATCTTCTTCGCTCCGAAACTCTACGAATCCATATCGTTGGTGAAGATTTGTTACTCTATTTTTTGGAACATAGACATTAACTGAAACAACAACAGAAAAAAATAAAACCACAATTTCTAAAGTAAAACAAGCAAGATTATCAATTCTCGTTTCACTTGGAATAGCTAAAATATTTTATATTAATTTAAAAAATAGAATAAAATAAAATAATTTTTATTTTATTTTAAATTTTGATTCCTTCTAGATTTTTCAACCAAATTTTAGTTGGAATATTCCGGTTTTATTCCACAGTTCCCATCTTGAAAATCTATTAAATTAAATTGAACTTAGTTCAATTTAATTAATTAAACTACCTAAATATAAAAAGCTCTTTTTTATTACTATTTTCGATAACAATAATATTAATAATAATATTAAAAATTATTATTACTATTTTCATTAACAATGATATTAATTTTTTAAAATTAGATTTATCACTAATATATATAATTTACATTCATTTTGTTTTCGTGTTTTCTAGGAATTTGAGCAAAATAAAGGATATTTTAGATCCCATTGGTATTGATAACATTGATCTAATTTTATATTTAAAATATTTTATTTTTATAATATTTTAATATTTTGTTTAAGTTGAATTACTTTAAGTTAAAGATTTATTTAATTTTAATTATATAGAAATATTTTAAATTTTAAAATTATATTTGTTTAATACTGTATTTATATTGTATAATTTATAATTAATTTATCTTCCATTTAAATTTTATATATACATATAAACAATACAACCAATGCATCAAAACACTTCAAAAATAAAATATTTCATTTCAATTGAAAAAAAAAAAAACAGAAATGGAAATAACAGCCATGGTAAAAAGGTATTACTAACCAACAGGACCGGCTTCAACAAATAATTCCCAAAGTAAATCCTCGAAGAGTTGAGGATCGAGATTTCCAACGTAAGCAGTGGCATCTTGATTTCTCTCCGATGAGTGTTGGCCAAGTAAATTAGCTCCGACACCTGGAGCTATTCGAGTTGTCAATCTATCTTTAGCATTGCTTTGCTTCCTTTAAACCCCTGAGACCTTAAGCCCTTTCTCTTCAGTGCACATTGATGGTGTTGGCGGTGACTCGACGATAGGAGGAGTAATAGTATCATGGACTCACTGTAGAATATAGATAATAGTTTTCAGAACCAGTTTGGCAGCCAACTCAATCTAAAGCTCAGATTTCAAGTTCTAAACGGGTCATTCAGGTTAAAATGATTTATTTATTTTTTTTTATTTTTCAAATATAAGTCAAGTTTTAATAGATAATATATATATATATATATATATTCAGTTATATTTGGCAAAAAAAACTCATTTTTTCTAATAATAAAACTATTAAAATAGACCTAAGAGGTGCTTGCCAAATATACCCTTAAACCAAAAAATCTTTAACAAAAAACATGGCAAACCAAACAAAATCTTAAACCCTCAACCCAATTTCCACCTCACTTGGTTAAGCCAAAATTTTTTGTTCAACCATGAACCAATTCCAAAATCCTTGTTTGACCTGAAAACAACTAAAAAACAAAACCAAAGCTAAAAAATAGATTAAATGTCAAAAAACTTAGAAACTCTTGAACAAAATAAATCATACAAAGAAAAATAAAGAACACCAAAACCTAAACTTAGCAACATAAAATCCAAATCATATTAGATACGGTCAAAACAAAGGCATATACATGTTGGAAATCATGCAAGGATCAATAATCTAGTAACTATTCATTTCAATTATTACTTAAACATTATGATTTTGTCAAAATAGATTTTGGATTTGAACCAAAATCCTAGAATTAAAATCCATCAAAACTTGTTATTGATACAATAAGTATTAGATTATTTACTAATCAAGCATAGACATCGGTTATCTAGCAAAGAAATTGATCAAAACTAGTTCAAACCAAGGGTCCAAAGCAAGGTTCTTCCTAAAAACACAGAGAACATGCCCAGACCTAACCGAGCAACTTAAAGTCTAAGTTAGATTAGATAAGGTCAAACAAAAGACATCTACATATTAGAAATTATGTAAGGATCAATAATCTAACGTCCATTCACTTTAATTATCAAAGAATAAATATGATTTTGTCAAAATAGGTTCAACTCAAAACTGAAACCCTATGATTAAATTTCATCAAAAACTTGTAAGTAATAGAAATAAATCTTAAATTATCAACTAATCAAGTTGCCCGAAGGGTTTACTACAAAGAAATGGACTAGAATTGATCCAAATCATAAGGTTAAGACAATGTTCTTCTAAAAAACATGAAAAACAAGCCTAAAAACCCAACTACTACTTAACACTACCAAGCCCCAGAAACGAACATTTTTTGCTTTTAAAACATGTTATCTTTATCCCAATATATCACACTATTGTACACAAACACTTTTTAATATAAAAAAATAACAAATAACATTCAAGCATCAAAATCATGCATGAGGTAATAAATCTAAAAACTACCATCTTAAAACAGATTACATATTCATGTAATATGGATTCAAAATTGAACCTTCTAAACTTGTTATGTCCATGAATTGACCTAGGACAACCAAGAAGAACATTCTTGTTTAAACATGCATTGCTTAAATTAAACAACACTATATATATATATATATATATATATAAACAACTTAAACAATAACATTATTATATCAAAAACATCAGAAAGCTTTAATAAATAAAAAATACCATTTAAGAGGTGAATACAATATCATTTGTTGAATATTCTAAACCTTTTTTCTATGTTTATAAATATAAATATAAAACAAAAACAAACAAAAATACCTCAAGCAGGCCACAAGGACTTATTTTTGGATAAAAAATTATACTTAGAAGAACTACTCTTTATTTTGTTTTTCTTTGGAAAGTTTTGTCTGTCATCAACTTACTATCCTTTCAATGTTTGAGAAATCTTTTATGTTATGCTCCTAAACCTTTACATTTAGGTTTTTTATAAATATTTTCGTACCTTTTTTCTTCCTTATCTTTTTTTTTTCTTTTTGCTTTTTTTAAGAGGATATTTACAAGATTTTTGAAGGTCTTAAATCCATTTTTAACCTCTTGATCTTGAGATAAATTTTGTCAACCCTTAATAAGAACTCATAAAGGAGCCTTTGTGTATAAACACACCAAAATAAAGTTAACTTTTGCACAATTGTGTTTCAGTCATTACTGACTGAGTTGCCTATCTTTGAGGACTTATTGGAGAAATTCTAATGTCATCATCACCTAAAACCATTTGAAGTTGGTAAAGAAGATTCACACCTTTCTTTTGAATCCAACCTTATGCAATTTCAAGGTTTACAACTTCACATTCATTTATTTGAAGTTGCTAACTCGATCAGCCAAAATTATCAAAATAAAGATCATTCTACTGAATGATGTGTCACTCACATTCTCTTCATTAAATCAGAACAATGCATTGTTTAAGGTTTTTATTTGGGATTGAAAATTTTTAATTAAGTATAGTTCTCTTAATTTCTTTTAATTTCATTTATAATTGCCTCTAAACTTTTAATTTCATGTAATTATAACCTTGCCAAACTCAATTGTTAGCCCATAAGTTAACCATCTTTTTCATTTTGGTTTTTGGTTTTGTATTAATGCATTTTGACTCTTAATTGACCAATAAACTTCTTATTTCTTCAATTTGGATCTTAATTTGATCAATTTCAACCCCTACATTCACACATTTTTTTCTAGTGTGGTTCTTAGTTTTAGATTTCCTCAATCAATTCTCTAATTGCCTATCAAACTTTAATATTTATGCAATTAAACATTTAATTTGATTTCTTTGAATTATATTCTAAATTGACTTCAAAAATAAGTTTTTCTTATAATTAAACCTTGAAAAATTCCAATTGAGCTCTTAAACATCCAAAATTAAATTTCCCTCCTCAAATTAAATTTTCTTTACCAATAGAGCCTTTATTACTTGAAAATACATTGTTAAATTTTTTAATCTTATATATTTTGATCTTTCCCTACCAGTCTTTAATAATTTTCTGAGCATTTTGGTATATTTTTTTTATTTTTTTTTATGCGGGGCTCCAAAAATAAATAACAATAAATTTCATAATAAAAAGGCCATAATCTTCTTCAAAATAATGACATTGTTTTTTTAAGTCGCAGAATGTTTTTTATTAAAAAGAAGTCAGAATTAACATAGGAATTTGTTAAAAGATTTCAATCATTAGAGATTGATAAAAAAAAAGAAGATAGAAAATGTATCTTTTCAATCTAAACTCCATTTACTTTCTAATGCATCATTTTATTATTTTAACAAAAGCATGTCATAAGAATTATTTTTTAAATAAAAATTCATCATGATTTCAAAAGCAAGTTTGTAAAGAGTTTATTAGGTTCTTAAATATTTTTAGAGTGGCTAGGGTCAAAATGAATTAAAAATTAAGTTTTTAAAAACAAAAACTAAAAACCTAACTTTCTAGCCATGGGAGGTGGCCGGAAAATAAATTAAATGAGGACACACTGTTTAATAAATAAAACAATTGGGTACAAAAAATGTATCATTTGTTTTGTAGAAGGAAAAAAAAAACAATTAAGCACATTTCTTTTTCTTAGGTGTCCTTTTTTTATTTCTTGTCAAAAAATCTCTTTGAATTCATATTTCGACAATATTTAAGTTCTTGTATAATTATGCCATTATTTTTAAGAATTTTAAGGTCTTCTGTGATGATATTATAGATTGTTTTATAAGTAATTATGCATTTAGCCTAATATATAAAAATTTTAAAATAATTTACTTAGTCATATTGAATGAGAATAAAATATTTATTTGTGTATAATTCTCTCAAATTTATTGTTCTTATTTTTTTTTTCATATAGGTGAGCAAAAATGATTGATTCTTGACTTTAATTTTTTAATCCAAATTTTCTTTCATTATCATAATAAATTTTTGTTTAAAAAATAATATTTCTCATTAAAAAAATATGTTTATCATTCAAATACATAAAAATTCATGAATGAAAAAATTATGTTTTTTAATTTAAAAAATATGCCTTTTCTTTTTTGGCTCGGACCATTATAGTTTTCTGAATATGCTTTCATGATTGCTATTACTTTTTATCAAACGAACTATACTTCTAAGCCACACAACCACATCTCTTATATTTCAGACTCAAAACAGAAAAAAGAATTCTTCTCAATAACACATTCTTGGCCATTAACTCCTGCAGAACACGATAATGCCATGCCTCCCAGCCAAGATTATCTGCAATTACAACATGCTCAATTAAGAAAGAAATATGTGGGATTTCGATCTTTCATTTACGTACGGTTCACTACAAGGATTCTAGAAAAACTAATAGGCAGAAAACAGCCACTGTTACATATAATGGATCAAACATCAATAAGCTTTATTGCCATTGACAAAGCGAAAGCTTAACCTCATTGGAAAGCAAAATCATGAGCTAAATCAGAGCTCTTTAGAGACAAAATGGAGCTCATAATTTCATTGCAACTCCCAAACCGGCTCCCCTGGCTAATTGTATCGTAAAGACTAAAAAGGAATAGAGCTACGAAAGCTACATACTGTTGCAGTGTGAACAAAACAAAGTTGATCCGCTTGTAGCTGCATTTATAACCCAGAACTACCCGGAATACACATCCTATTAATCCCTAAGCTGTGGCCTCCTTAACTTCCTTGTCCTCCTCAGTAGAATGCAAACCAAGATTTTCCTCGACTTTCTTCCATTCATTCAATAAATCAGGAGGGAACTTTTTCTTCATTGTTCGAATCAATCCTTTTGCTTCCTTCATCTTCTTCTTCTCCGCCAACCCCTCCGCCAAATATTTCAATGTATTAAAATCCGGAATCCTATGCACCCTAACACTCTCCTTAAATAACCTATACCCTTTCTCATGTTCTCCATTCTTACACAAGTGAAAAACCAAAGTTCTAAATGTTGCTGCATTTGCTTTACACCCATATCCCTCCAGCCTCTCATAAACCTTCTTCGCATCCTCCATCATCCCAGTCATGCAATAACTAGTGATCAAATAATTATAACTGATCGTATCGGGTTTTAACGCAGAATTCTCCATGTCCTCAATCAACTCCTTCACTCTCTCCGGTCCCTGTTTCATAGCATTGCTAATCTTCACATTATACACTGCAGCATCCAACTCACACCCTCTTCTGACCATTGCATGCCAAAATCTCTCCGCCTCCTCATTCTTTCCCTTCGAATACAAACAATTCAAAACTGTTGTATAAACAACGGTCGTAACTTCGACTCCTTTCTTTTCCATTTCCCTCAGTACCTCATTCGCCTTATCTGGTTTCCCATCCTCACAATAAGACTTGACTAGAATCCCATACGAGACCTTATCAGGCAAGACCCTATATTTCTCACTAATTTCATCAAACAGCACTGGGACTTTATTATAAAGTCTGGATTGAATGCAAGCAGATAATAAAGCATTAAAAGAAATAGAAGATCGAGGGGTACCCAATTGGTCCATTTGGTGATAAGTTTTCATGGCCTGATCAAACATTCCAGCAACACCGTACGATCTAATTAATGAGGAAAGGAAGGGTTCTTGTTTGATTTTGGGGTCCGTTTTGCGGGATTCTATTAAGGACTCGATGTCGGTGAAACGGTGGGATTTGGCGAGACGGCGGACGGTGAGGTCTTGAGCATAGCGAGAAGCCGCAGGGGAGGAGTCGTTATTAGAAGCAGCGGAGTAGATGGCTAGTGCTTTGTCTGGGTCGTGTTCAGTGCGGAGTTTTGATTTGGCTTTGGAGATGGAGATGGAGATTTTCTGGGTGGTGGTGATGTTGGTGGAGAAGTGGCGGAGAGTGGACGCCATTCTGGGAGTTAATTGAAAAGGGGGGAATGCGTCAGTGGAGGGGGAAGGTGGATGGGTTTTTAGGGTTTAGGGGAGGTTGAAATGAGAAACGGTTTTATGGAATTCGCATTTCCTTCCAAATTATGAAATGATTTTAGTTAAAAAACACGTCATTTTTATTTTTTATTTTTCTTTTGTTAATATAGGTTGAGAAGACTCGAATCTTGTTCCATGTAAAATCATATCGATTATCCGTTTGTTTTCGACGGTAACAGTTAATGATAGGATGTTAAATGGTTTTAGAAAAACCCCACTTATTTAAATATCATTGTGCTATAAATCCATGATAAAAGACGACATTATACTCATTTATTTTATTAGACCGTCAATGAGACTTTGCTCCGGCTTGCAGTAAAATTTAATTTGCCATGGGATTACCGAAAAAGGGCTACGTTTTGTGAGAAGGCAGAATTGCAGCACCCGATTGTCTGCACAAGAGACATTACGATGCAGAGGGGCATGTTTGCCGCCAAATGCTCTCCATCGTTAACTCGCTTTGACATATTTCTTACAGCAGATCTCATTCTAATGTAGCGATCAAAATCATTACTGGCCTTCCTCTGACACGAGGTAAGCGACCAATAACCAGAAAAATAGTTAATTTGAGCTTTAGTTCAGTTTTTGACTGTCATCTGTTTATGGATTATGGATTCCAACAAGGCATTCAACGAAACAGCAAAAGCCATAAAGTAGACTTCTAAGCTATATATACATATATCATTAAAAGCATAGAACAAACAGCATTCTAATCATGATGGCCTGATAACAACGCATCACAGAATGCAAAACTGTGGTGGAAGCCTGTAGAACTAATTAGTCATCATATTCTCCCTGGGAGAACTTGTTCTCTGGATAAAAGACAGCCACAACTTGATTTCCGTCAAATTTCCTCCCATTCATCCCCGCTCGAGCTTTTGAAGAACCTTCAGTGTCTGCATACTCCAAGAACACCTGAAAATAATCCAAGATTTTAGTCAGCTAATATGTCCTCAAAAAAAAAATGTCCCCTTTCTAAGGCATGAAGGGCAGATGAAACAGATCTGTAACACATACTGACCTTCCCAACTCCTGGTGCATTTTCACCGTTTGGTCTTGGGCGCGGGATCACAACATTAACCAGTTGACCTGCATATAAAATGTGAAAACATGCAATCCAAAGTTTTGAAAACAATTATCTTTTTATCAAAAAGCTGAAACCAATCTCAAGTAAATATAAATTGGGGGTTATGAAGTCTTCTGTCTGTGTATGTTAGGCTTGATTCTTTATAGCAGAATGTGGGACTAGAAAAGGCTGTAAAACAGACATAT
This sequence comes from Populus euphratica, assembly GCF_000495115.2. Classification (NCBI taxonomy): domain Eukaryota; kingdom Viridiplantae; phylum Streptophyta; class Magnoliopsida; order Malpighiales; family Salicaceae; genus Populus; species Populus euphratica. The sequence goes on along the minus strand of NW_011500050.1, from coordinate 346,952 downwards.
AACACAGAAAATAAAGAAAAATCAATTACCATGTAGGAAGATTCACAGCAGAAAGATCTAGAAATAAAATAAATAGCCAGTTGAAAGATTTTACCAAATTTCCCAGCTTCCGTTCTCATGTCTTCCAAAATGTCTTCATACTCGTCATCATCCTTAAGCTCATCTCCAGTAACTACTTGAGTTAGGCATACAACTTTTGTGGACACAGGCTGTGGCTGTAACATAAGCCTCTGGAAAAAAAAGAATTTGGGGGGGGGAAGGAAAACAGTTTCAGTGAAACTAACCCACACACAATAATCTGTCTGTGGAGAACAAACAAGACAAATAACAAAATAAAGGCCATGTGGTTGAGGATAATTAGCATAAGTCGGTACAGAATAATTTTTAATATATAAAAATGGAACAACATTTACCTGCAATGCAATCTGCTGCTGGGCATGCAATAGCACATTCTCTTGCTCAGGTTTTGGTTGGTTGGTGCCCTGGTTGGCACGCCTAACAGTGAGAGTTTTATCACCCATTTTAATTCCATTCAGAGCAGCACAGGCTATGTCTGTCACTGAAAGATCTTGGTAAACACAAAATGCATAGCCTTTTGAGTTCCCAGTCTCTCTGTCTTTTACAAGATCAAAACCACGGAGAGCTCCAAAAGACTCCAACAACTCCCTGATCTGTGATTCTGTAAAGTAATACGGAAGTCCACCCACAAAAATGCGGTCTGGACCCTCGAGTCCACCAGCCGAACCCGGAGCAAGGCCTACTGCAGATAGATTAAGATTGGGATTGGGTTGGCTTGGACCAAGTGTTGCAGCCAGAGATGGATTATAGTCACTAGGTCTCCTCACCTTAACAGGTGCTCCCTTTGAAAATAAAGTATTGCAAATAAATAGCTCAGACAGATCAGTAACATGTAAATGCAGATATCAAACATACCACAACCAAACAAAAGGATACACCATAACAATATTACCTCAAAAATAATCCCATCCAAAGCCATTGCATTACTGGCCTCCTCAACAGATCTCATCTCCACAAATGCAAACTTCTTTTCATGGTTTATATAAACATTAACAACAGCATCCCCTTACCAAAACAAAACAGGGAAATATTTAGTGACAATGAAAAGGAGGCAGGTATTCTAATTATGTGCATCAGCAAAACAAAATTGAAAAGAAAATGCACACCTGGGCCTGCAGTGTTCCCTCCAATTGCAGCCATAACCTGGCTAAAAAAGGTAGCCACAGACTGCAGTACAGGATAAGGGATTAGTATTTAAACAAGGTTGTATAAATATGGGAACAAAATAGAAGCCACACAAACACCTGTTCATTGGCTGTAGGTGGAAGCCCTCCAACATATACCCGCCGAGCATGCCTAGTAGCCTGAGATCATAAAATAAAACATATAATTAACCCAAAAATAATGACAAAAAGAGCGTGAAAAAAACTGTATCTATGCAAACCTGCCAACCTGTTGAGTCATAGCCTGAACTGGCATAACAGGGAGAGCACCAAACTGCTGCAAATGAACAATGAAATGAATTCAATGCAAATGAGAAGACAGAAACAAATACAAGTTGCACATAGAGTGACACATACCTGACCAGTCCCTAATGGAAACATGTTGGGAAACATTCCAGGAATGGGAGTAGTAGTCCCAGTAATCTGGCCTGCAAAGTTATTAAACTGTAATTAGTAAGCAATCATAAAGCAATCCTTACTCTAATGCAGTTGGGGTACCAAAATCAAGTCCTGCATCATTCTCTAATAGAACCTCTAACTCCTAACATTTGACAATAAATTTATCAAAAGAGATGAAAGTATACATCATATTCAAGTTCTTGAGGATATATTTGCTAGACTAACAGGCAGTAGTTGCTGGTTTATGACAAAAGAGAACCATCAACCGATGCATTGTTTCCTTCTTGTACATAAAAGCAACAGAAGTCTGCTCATGCCCATTGCCAGCACAGGGGGGCAAGTAGCCCAACATTGCCTTCTTAGAACAAAAGATAAGACACAAAACAAACAAACAAACACCAAACACAAGAAAAAACCAAAAACTCCCTCAGTTCCAGAATTGTTTCACCAAGCAAACAGTTATAATCACAAAAGTACAGCCCATTCAGAGACCATGGCTTTAAGAAGCTAGGTTTACAAAGTAAGAGAACAAAATACTGCTTGCCAAAATGATATCATGTAATTTGATACAGACTTTCCACACTATATCAAACAAAAACAAAGACAGTAGTAGTTAAGAGAATATGTCTATGAGGGTACATGTACCTGCAGCGGCTGCTGCAGCAGCTACAGCGGCAGCAGCATTAGGCAACATTGCAGAAGATGGAGGAGCCATATCAAAACCGCTGATCCTTTTGCTGTAGTAAATAAATATTGCATGCCAAACAGGCGTTCATAAATTAGTTAATGGAAGAGCAGAATATATGCCAGTATAGACAGGCATTTTGTGCACCATAACATACCTCTTAGAGCGTGATCGTGAGCGTGACCTTGATCTGTGCTCAGATCTACCTTTTGAACGAGATCGTGACAAGCGTCTATGTCTGTCTTCACTGTCTCTATCATAATCTCTCCGCCTGTTAATAGAACCAATAAATAAGTAATCCAGCACTTACCACAATAATAATGGAACAATATACACAAGACAATACTTAAAACTCAGCCCTCAAAATATAGTCATATTTTATACCTGTCATAATCTCGGCTTCGGTAGTAATCATCATCATCCCTATCTCGGCCCCGATCCCTTCTTTCACTGTGATCTCTATGTTGATCACGATGACGATCACTATCCTTGTCTCGGTCCCTTTCCCTATCCCTGCCCCTGCCCCTGCTTTTCTCCCTATCCTTGTCTCGGTCCCTTTCCCTATCCCTATCCCTGCCCCTGCTTTTCTCCCTATCCTTGTCTCGGTCTCTTTTCCTGTCCCTGTCACTATCTCTGCTTCTCTCTTTCTCCCTGCCTTTTGAAGACTCCCTCTCGTAGTCACGAGACCCATGCTGAAATTCATGCATTGTAACAGCAAGATTCAAATAAAGAAAAAAAGAAAAGAAAAGCGTTACACAATACCACCCAAAAACAAAAACCCTTAACAGAGTGGCTATCTACATCAAGAATCAAAATACAAGACTAACAGAGACTTAAAATCTCTAAATTCAAGCACTGCACAAAGCTAGACGTGTCAAAATGAAGACTTAAACAAAATTAGAACTTAACAAAAGAAGCATCCGCCAGTGTATTCAGCAAGGGCAAACACCAAATCCATAACTACTGGGATAGACCAACAATATTCACAGTTAATTCGACTAAATAATCGTAGGGGATGACCAAAAAGGCGAACAGAAACTAATTCATGTTATTTCCAAGGCTCCTTATTTCTTCCAATTAAAACCCTAAATCAGTAAATGCAGCAGCTACAAGCTTTCCCTCAATAGTAAAATCCAAGGCAATAACATCACATAGCTCATATTCTCAAACAAAAACAAACATAAACCCTAAGTAAATTCCGTTCTTTAGCAGTTTTTCAGTCTAATCGAATTGATTTGAATCTGTTTATACCTGAGACTTGGAATCGCTGTGATCATCGCCGCCGCGTGGCGGAGGAGAGGAATCGGCACCGTAGCTGTTGTTTTCGAAAACAGCTCCGCCGTTACCTTCGTATCTCTCAGCTTCGTAATCAGTCATGGTGTTGTATATTTTCGATTTTTGATGATTTAGCTGCAAAAGTGAAATTGAAGAAGAAATCTCGGGCTTGAAATTGGGTTTTCTTGCTGTATTTATACGGCAGAGTGAAATAGCGTTCGGGTTGCGGTAGCAGTGTTTCAAATATATTTTTTAATTATAAATATATTAAAAGAAATTATTTTTATTTTTTCAAATTTATTTTATAATAAAATATTAAAAAATTAATTTCAAAAATAGTTTTTACTGTAAAAACTTACTTATACAAGAGAGAAGTGTTTTTATTTTTTTCATTCAAAAAGTATCTTAAAAAAATTAATTTTTTTCAAATATTTTTTTATAATTTTATATTTTTTTAATATATTAATACTAAAAATAAATTTTAAAAATAAATTAAATATTATTCTAATATATTTTTCATTAAAAAATACTTTTAAAAAATAACAAATACTACCATCACAGCAATATTAAACATCACAACAATAAAACTGCCTCTGTTGGGGTATAGTTTACAATCACAAGCATCGGAAATTCATGCCTGTTGTTTTCTTTATTGTCATCCCTACGAAAAATGATTTGGGTTGTGTTTTTTATTTTGAGAAATTATTAGGAATATGAAAATTGCACTTCTCTCTTATATAAAATATGAATTTTTTAATGAAAAATAATAATATTGGTAAGATTTTTCTTTATAACAAAAAAGATATAATAATAATAGTAATGATAATGATTGTGATCGTAATGATACTGTGACCGTAATGATATCGTGAGTAGCTAAGAGAGTAATGAATTGGTATGTGGCATTTTCTTTTACAATCAATTAAGAATTGAGTAGTCTCTAATATACTTTACTTCACTAATCATTTGTTTTGATATGAAATTGCAGAAATTTTATTTTCTCGAAAGATATAACATGTGGTGTAATTAAGCTGCAAAACATTCAGTCGTAAAACAAATTCTTCAATTTGTTTGGTAAATAAGAAGATCTTAATTAGAATTCAAAGGAAAATTGGGAAGCAAGAAAACGTGAAGGATTTGAGAGGATTATAAATGTCAAGAACTATTTTAAAAATAATCTACAATCCTTGAAAATTCAAAAATATTTAGGAAAAATAAAGAATTTTTTATTTTAAAAAAGCATTTTTTGGATAGCCTTTAGACCTCGTATCTCCGAAGATTCAATATTCAGACCAAAACTTATATTTAATTTTGTCATAAAAATAATTTGATTTATCCAAATTGGACTTAAAGTTGTTTAACATATATATTTCACAAAGTCATTACACAACTCAAATCCCGGTAATAAAACGGGCCATCAATCAATTGGCTATATAAACAAAAAAATTATTGACTAATATTTTTTTCGTTTAAAAAAACAAAAGTGTCAGGCTATTCATTTTCCAATTTTCTAAGACCATAGTTGTTAACTAAGCATGGCTTAACTTCCTGGTGGAAATAGTTTCATAGAGGTCTTAAAAGTTCCTTTGATGGATCAAGATGTTCAACCGCATGTTTTAATATTAGCGATTGCCTTTATCAATGTATTAGGGTTTTTTACAAGACATTGAAGAGGCCACCTGAGCTCTATAAGATTATGATTAGCATGCAAGCATAGACTGATCTTTTTATTTTTCACATATTTATCAAGATTAAGTCATTTTAGATTGCATCGTCAGCATGATGATTCCTTCAAAAACAAGTGTCACCATGATTAGTACTTAAAAGTGTATTTTTATCAAGGTTTTATATTATTATTTTGCACTTGAAGTATCAATAACTCCTTAACTAAAGCATGTTTTATAATAA